>NW_024501605.1:26097-35486 GCF_017590055.1 Onychostruthus taczanowskii
TCCCACCCACCCTGAAAATTCCAGCCAATCAGCACTCGCGGAGCAGCGCCACACCCCCCAGGGTAACCAATCAGAGCCCGGCCCGCCCCTTCCAGCTCCCTCCTCTCCTGGCGGCCGCCCGGCCCCCGCCGGCGCGCCAGCCAATCAGACGCCTCCGGTGCGGCGGGAACGGGCGGGAACGGGCGGGAAGCGGCGGGAGCGGGGCCCGGTAGGCGGCGGGCCGGGCTCTGAGTGGTCACTCACCGCGCGCGGCCGTAGCGCGGCCCGCATCACCCTCCGCCGCGCCGCCGTCAATGCCGCCGCCATGATGCTCCCGCCGGCTGCACGAGCTCTCGCGAGATCTCGGCGCCGCCCACGCGAGGAGATAGGGCGATAAGCTCGAACTCTCGCGAGAGTTCCCGCCCCGCCCGCTCTCACACCCTCACGCCGCGGCGGCCATTTTGTGCCTGGGCGTGGCGCTGTCGTGAGGCCTTAAGTCGGAGGCGAGAAAGGCGGCGCCGCCCGCGCCGTTTTGTCCCGGAACGGCGACACCGAGCGCGGAGCCCTTTCCCCATCCGCGCTTCCCTTCGAGGGCGATATTAAAAAACCCCAATTGATAACGGGTGGAAAGAGCTGCGACCACCGCCCCTCAGCCGTCGCTATGGCAACGCCGAGAGTGCGCATGCGCCAGGGCGTGGTCGTGACTCCGCCTTTTCGCACCACAGGCGGGGCGCCGGCCGCCATTTTACTTGCGTACGCATAGTATTGCGCATGCGCTGCCCCTTGACCACACCCCGTCTTGTCTTAGCCACGCCTCTGCTTCCCCTTGGCCCCGCCCCCTCCTCCAGCGCTGGCCACGTCTCGCGCTGGCCGGGCTGTGCGCTCGCTCTTCATTGGTCAGCGGGCGCGCGGGTGTCCGCCCTCCGCGTTCTGATTGGCCAGCGTGCAGGCTCTGCCGGCGTTGATTGGCTGCTTTCCGCGGGGGCGGGGCCAGAGAGGGTGCGCGCGGCTGATCATGGCGGGTGCCGGGGCGCTCCCGCTGCTGCTGCTGCTGCTGGCGGCGGCCGGGGCCGCGGGTAGGGGGAAATCGTGAGGGCGAACGGGAACTTGTGAGGGGAACCCGGGGGTCCTGAGGGCTCTGAGGGGTTCTGGGGGCTGTGAGGGCCGAGGGGGTCCCGCCGCGTTGGGGTCCTGTGGGGTTGTGGGCTCTGAGGGGATGGAGGGGAGCGGAGGTTCCGTGAGGGGAAGGATCGGGGATTGGGGGTTCCGTGAGGGGATATCAGGGGGATATCAGGGATTCCATGAGGGGATCGGGGGTTCCGTGAGGGGATATCGGGGATTCCATGAGGGGATCGGGGGGTCCGTGAGGGGGGACCGGGGGCGGCTCCATGAGGGGATCGGGGGTTCCGTGAGGGGGGACCGGGGGCTGCATGAGGGGAAGGATCGGGGATTCTGTGAGGGGATATCGGGGATTCCGTGAGGGGAAGAATCCCCTGAGGGGATCGGGGACTCCATGAGGGGATCGGGGGTTCCGTGAGGGGATATCGAGGATCCCATGAGAGGACATTGGGGATTCCATGAGGGGAAGGATCCCATAAGGGGATCGGGGAGTTCACGAGGGGATCAGGGATCCCATGAGGGGAAGGATCGGGGATCCCTTGAGGTGGAACTGGGGATTCCATGAGGGGAATTGGGGATTCCATGAGGGGAAGGATCGGGGATTCCATGAGGGAGTTTGTGATCCCATGAGGGGGAATTGGGGGTTCCATGAGGAGAAGGATTAGGGATCCCTTGAGGGGGAATTGGGGATTCTATGAGCGGGAATCGGGGGTTCCATGAGGGGATATCTGGGATTCCATGAGGGGGAATTGGGGGTTCCATGAGGGGAAGGATCGGGGGTTCCATGAGGGGATATCTGGGATTCCATGAGGGGGAATTGGGGGTTCCATGAGAGGAAGGATTAGGGATCCCTTGAGGGGGAATTGGGGATTCTATGAGCGGGAATCGGGGGTTCCATGAGGGGATATCTGGGATTCCATGAGGGAGTTTGTGATCCTGTGAAGGGGAATTGGGGATTCCATGAGCGGGAATCGGGGGTTCCATGAGGGGGAATTGGGGGTTCCATGAGGGAGTTTGTGATCCTGTGAAGGGGAATTGGGGATTCCATGAGCGGGAATCGGGGGTTCCATGAGGGGATATCTGGGATTCCATGAGGGAGTTTGTGATCCTGTGAAGGGGAATTGGGGATTCCATGAGCGGGAATCGGGGGTTCCATGAGGGGATATCTGGGATTCCATGAGGGAGTTTGTGATCCTGTGAAGGGGAATTGGGGATTCCATGAGCGGGAATCGGGGGTTCCATGAGGGGATATCTGGGATTCCATGAGGGAGTTTGTGATCCTGTGAAGGGGAATTGGGGATTCCATGAGCGGGAATCGGGGGTTCCATGAGGGGATATCTGGGATTCCATGAGGGAGTTTGTGATCCTGTGAAGGGGAATTGGGGATTCCATGAGCGGGAATCGGGGGTTCCATGAGGGGATATCTGGGATTCCATGAGGGAGTTTGTGATCCTGTGAAGGGGAATTGGGGATTCCATGAGCGGGAATCGGGGGTTCCATGAGGGGATATCTGGGATTCCATGAGGGAGTTTGTGATCCTGTGAAGGGGAATTGGGGATTCCATGAGCGGGAATCGGGGGTTCCATGAGGGGATATCTGGGATTCCATGAGGGAGTTTGTGATCCTGTGAAGGGGAATTGGGGATTCCATGAGCGGGAATCGGGGGTTCCATGAGGGGATATCTGGGATTCCATGAGGGAGTTTGTGATCCTGTGAAGGGGAATTGGGGATTCCATGAGCGGGAATCGGGGGTTCCATGAGGGGATATCTGGGATTCCATGAGGGAGTTTGTGATCCTGTGAAGGGGAATTGGGGATTCCATGAGCGGGAATCGGGGGTTCCATGAGGGGATATCTGGGATTCCATGAGGGAGTTTGTGATCCTGTGAAGGGGAATTGGGGATTCCATGAGCGGGAATCGGGGGTTCCATGAGGGGATATCTGGGATTCCATGAGGGAGTTTGTGATCCTGTGAAGGGGAATTGGGGATTCCATGAGCGGGAATCGGGGGTTCCATGAGGGGATATCTGGGATTCCATGAGGGAGTTTGTGATCCTGTGAAGGGGAATTGGGGATTCCATGAGCGGGAATCGGGGGTTCCATGAGGGGATATCTGGGATTCCATGAGGGAGTTTGTGATCCTGTGAAGGGGAATTGGGGATTCCATGAGCGGGAATCGGGGGTTCCATGAGGGGATATCTGGGATTCCATGAGGGAGTTTGTGATCCTGTGAAGGGGAATTGAAGGGGGCGTTTTAAGGGGGGTTTTGAGGCACTGCGGGCTCCGGGGGTCCCTTGGGTGGGGGGTCCCTGAGGTGAGCCCCCTCCCCAGGCGAGCCGTGCCCCGAGCCCACCATCGCCCCCTCCTATTACACCACCTCGGACGCCGTCATCGCCTCCGAGAGCGTCTTCGTGGTGGAGATCTCCCTGGTCTGCAAGAACGGCGCCCAGGTGAGACCCCCGCGAGTGGGGGTGTGGGGAGGGGTCCCTCACAGCCCCCCCGACCCCCTCCCAGCCCCCCCTGAGCGCCCCTCCCCCGCAGACAAACCTGAATTCAGCCCCAGAATTGCGGGGGGGGAGCCCCAAATTCAGCCCTAAAATTGGCGGGGGACCCCAAATTCAGCTCCAAAATTGAGGGGGAAACCCGAATTCAGACCCCAGAAAGAGGGGGGACCCCAAATTCAGCCTGAAAAAAGAGGGGGGGACCCCAAATTCAGCCCCAAAATTGAGGGGGGACCCCAAATTCTGCCACAAAAAGGAGGGGGAGGCCCAAATTCAGCCTGAAAAAAAAGGGGGGGACCCCAAATTAAGTCTCAAAAAGGAGGAGACCCCCAAAGTGAGCCCCAAAAAGGAGAGGGGACCCCCAAACTGAGCTCCAAAAAGGAGAGGGGACCCCCAAACTGAGCCCCAAAAAGGAGAGGGGACCCCCAAAGTGAGCCCCAAAAACAGGAGACCCCCCAAACTGAACCCCAAAAAGAGGAGGGGACCCCCAAACTGAACCCCAAAAGGAGGCAGGACCCCCAAAGTGAGCCCCATAAAGTAGAGGGGACCCTAAAAGTGAGCTCCAAAAGTAGGAGGGGACCCCCAAACTGAACCCCAAAAAGGAGACGAGGACCCCCAAACTGAACCCCACCGGGGTTTTGGGGGGTTTTGGGGTGCCCCGGTGAGCCCGAGCCTCCCTCAGGGCGCGTGGAGCGGGCCCTGGGTGTCGAGCGAGGCGCTGGCGGCCGCCGTGGGGCTGGTGGTGTATTACCTGGCCTTGAGCACCAAGAGCAGCATCCAGGCCTGAGAGCCGGAAACAGCCGGAAACACCCGGAAACAGCCCGGGAACACCCTGAAAACACCCGGAAACAGCCTGGAAACACCCGGAAACAGCCGGAAACAGCCCGGAAACACCCCGAAAACACCCCGGAAACAGCCCGAAAACACCCGGAAACAGCCCGGAAACACCCCAAAAACACCCCGGAAACAGCCGGAAACAGCCCGAAAACACCCGGAAACAGCCCGGAAACCCCCCAAAAACAGCCCGAAAACACCCCAAAAACACCCGGAAACAGCGCAAAAACACCCCGGAAACACCCCGGGAACACCCCAAAAACACCCCGAAAACCGTTCAATGGAACTTGTCGCTGTGTGAAAACAGCTTCAGTCCAAAAAAAAAAACTAAAAAACCCCAAAAAAACACCCCAAAAAACCCCAAAAAACACCCCAAAAATCATTCAATAAAACTTGTCACTTTGTGAAAACAGCCTCAGACCAAAAAAATGTAAAAAAACCCAAAAAACACCCTAAAAAAACCGCGAAAACCGTTCAATGAAACTTGTCACTGTGTGAAAACAGCTTCAATTTGAAAAAAAATGTAAAAAAACCCAAAAAAAACCCCCAAAAACAATTCAATAAAATTTGTCACTGTGAAAACAACCTCAGTTTAAAAAAAAATTGTAAAAAAAACCCAAAAACACCCTAAAAAAAACCCCAAAAAATTCAATAAAATTTGTCACTGTGTGAAAACAGCTTCAGTTTAAAAAAAAAACCTAAAATAACCCCAAAAAACCCCAAAAATCACCCCAAACCCTCCCTTCCTACAGCAAAAACAACCCAAAAAAAGCCCGTCCCAAAACGACCCCAAAAACTGCTGAGCCCCAAAAAACCCCAAAAAATCATCCCAAAAACAATCAAAAAATGTCAAAAACAACCAAAAAAATCCAAAAACAACCCAAAAAATCCCAAAAACAACCCAAAAAAAATCCTAAAACAACCTGAAAAATCCCCAAACAGTCACAAAAATCCCCAAAACAACCCGAAAAATCCCAAAAACCCAAAAACCACCTGAAAAATCCCAAAACCAACCCGAAAAGTCTCAAAAACAATGACAAAAATCCCAAAAACCAGCAAAAAAATCCCCAAACCCGCCGGAAAAATCCTAAAACAACCAGAAAAAATCCCAAAAGCCATCACAAAAACCCAAAAACCACCCAAAAATCCCAAAAACAACCCGAAAATCCCAAAACAGTCACAAAAATCCCAAAACCCACCACAAAAATCCCCAAAAACAATCACAAAAATCCCAAAACCACCAGAAAAATCCCAAAAATAGCCACAAAAATCCCAAAAACAACCCGAAAAATCCCAAAAACAACCCGAAAAATCCCCAAACTGTCTCAAAAATCCCAAAAACCAGAAAAATCCCAAAAACAATCACAAAAATCCCCAAAACAACCCAAAAAATCCCAAATTTGGGGGGAAATCCCAAAAACAACCCGAAAAATCCCAAAATAGTGACAAAAATCCCAAAAGCCACCACAAAAAAATCCCAAAAAAAACCCAAAAATCCCAAAAACCACTACAAAAATCCCCAAAAACAATCACAAAAATCCCGAAAAACCCCACAAAAATCCCAAAAACCCCCAGAAAAATCCCAAAACCAACCCAAAAAGTCTCAAAAACAATCACAAAAATCCCAAAAACAACCCAAAAAAATCCCCAAACCACCACAAAAAACCCAAAACAACCTGAAAAATCCCCAAAACCACCCAAAACATCCCAAAACAGTCACAAAAATCCTCAAAAACAATCACAAAATTCCCAAAAACCACCACAAAAATCCCAATAACAACCCAAAAAATCCCAATAACAACCCAAAAAATCCCCAAAACAATCAAAAATCCCAAAAACAACCCAAAAAATCCCAAAAACAACCAGAAAAATCCCAAAACCACCACAAAAATCCCCAAAAACAACCCAAAAAATCCCAAAACAACCCAAAAACTCCCAAAACACCCACAAAAATCCCAAAAACTGCCCGAAAAATCCCAAAACCAACCCAAAAAGTCTCAAAAACAATGACAAAATTCCCAAAAACCACCACAAAAATCCCCAAAAGCCATCACAAAAATCCCAAAAACCACCACAAAAATCCCGAAAAACAACCCAAAAAAATCCCAAAACAACCCGAAAAACCCCAAAACCACCAGAAAAATCCCCAGAAACAATCACAAAATTCCCAAAAACCTCCCAAAAAAAAGCCAAAAAACTCCCCCGCCCCAAAAGCAATCCCAAAACCGCCCAAAAAAACCCAAAAACCCCAAAAACAAAACAAAACAAAAAAAAACCCCAATACCAAAAAACCCCCAACAACTACAGGAAAAAGATCGCCCCAAAAACAATTCAATAAAATTTGTCACTGTGAAAACAACCTCAGTTTAAAAAAAAATTGTAAAAAAAACCCAAAAACACCCTAAAAAAACCCCCAAAAAATTCAATAAAATTTGTCACTGTGTGAAAACAGCTTCAGTTTAAAAAAAAAAAACTAAAATAACCCCAAAAAACCCCAAAAATCACCCCAAACCCTCCCTTCCTACAGCAAAAACAACCCAAAAAAAGCCCGTCCCAAAACGACCCCAAAAACTGCTGAGCCCCAAAAAACCCCAAAAAATCATCCCAAAAACAATCAAAAAATGTCAAAAACAACCAAAAAAATCCAAAAACAACCCAAAAAATCCCAAAAACAACCCAAAAAAAATCCTAAAACAACCTGAAAAATCCCCAAACAGTCACAAAAATCCCCAAAACAACCCGAAAAATCCCAAAAACCCAAAAACCACCTGAAAAATCCCAAAACCAACCCGAAAAGTCTCAAAAACAATGACAAAAATCCCAAAAACCAGCAAAAAAATCCCCAAACCCGCCGGAAAAATCCTAAAACAACCAGAAAAAATCCCAAAAGCCATCACAAAAACCCAAAAACCACCCAAAAATCCCAAAAACAACCCGAAAATCCCAAAACAGTCACAAAAATCCCAAAAACCACCACAAAAATCCCCAAAAACAATCACAAAAATCCCAAAACCACCAGAAAAATCCCAAAAATAGCCACAAAAATCCCAAAAACAACCCGAAAAATCCCAAAATAGTGACAAAAATCCCAAAAGCCACCACAAAAAAATCCCAAAAAAAACCCAAAAATCCCAAAAACCACTACAAAAATCCCCAAAAACAATCACAAAAATCCCGAAAAACCCCACAAAAATCCCAAAAACCCCCAGAAAAATCCCAAAACCAACCCAAAAAGTCTCAAAAACAATCACAAAAATCCCAAAAACCACCACAAAAATCCCAATAACAACCCAAAAAATCCCAAAAACAATCAAAAATCCCAAAAACAACCCAAAAAAATCCCCAAAACAATCAAAAAAATCCCCAAACAGTCACAAAAATCCCCAAAACAACCCGAAAAATCCCAAAAACCCAAAAACCACCTGAAAAATCCCAAAACCAACCCGAAAAGTCTCAAAAACAATGACAAAAATCCCAAAAACCAGCAAAAAAATCCCCAAACCCGCCGGAAAAATCCTAAAACAACCAGAAAAAATCCCAAAAGCCATCACAAAAACCCAAAAACCACCCAAAAATCCCAAAAACAACCCGAAAATCCCAAAACAGTCACAAAAATCCCAAAAACCACCACAAAAATCCCCAAAAACAATCACAAAAATCCCAAAACCACCAGAAAAATCCCAAAAATAGCCACAAAAATCCCAAAAACAACCCGAAAAATCCCAAAATAGTGACAAAAATCCCAAAAGCCACCACAAAAAAATCCCAAAAAAAACCCAAAAATCCCAAAAACCACTACAAAAATCCCCAAAAACAATCACAAAAATCCCGAAAAACCCCACAAAAATCCCAAAAACCCCCAGAAAAATCCCAAAACCAACCCAAAAAGTCTCAAAAACAATGACAAAATTCCCAAAAACCACCACAAAAATCCCCAAAAACAACCCAAAAAATCCCAAAACAACCCAAAAACTCCCAAAACACCCACAAAAATCCCAAAAACTGCCCGAAAAATCCCAAAACCAACCCAAAAAGTCTCAAAAACAATGACAAAATTCCCAAAAACCACCACAAAAATCCCAATAACAACCCAAAAAATCCCCAAAACAATCAAAAATCCCAAAAACAACCCAAAAAAATCCCCAAACCACCACAAAAAACCCAAAACAACCTGAAAAATCCCCAAAACCACCCAAAACATCCCAAAACAGTCACAAAAATCCTCAAAAACAATCACAAAATTCCCAAAAACCACCACAAAAATCCCAATAACAACCCAAAAAATCCCCAAAACAATCAAAAATCCCAAAAACAACCCAAAAAAATCCCCAAACCACCACAAAAAACCCAAAACAACCTGAAAAATCCCCAAAACCACCCAAAACATCCCAAAACAGTCACAAAAATCCTCAAAAACAATCACAAAATTCCCAAAAACAACCCAAAAAATCCCAATAACAACCCAAAAAATCCCCAAAACAATCAAAAATCCCAAAAACAACCCAAAAAATCCCAAAAACAACCAGAAAAATCCCAAAACCACCACAAAAATCCCCAAAAACAACCCAAAAAATCCCAAAACAACCCAAAAACTCCCAAAACACCCACAAAAATCCCAAAAACTGCCCGAAAAATCCCAAAACCAACCCAAAAAGTCTCAAAAACAATGACAAAATTCCCAAAAACCACCACAAAAATCCCCAAAAGCCATCACAAAAATCCCAAAAACCACCACAAAAATCCCGAAAAACAACCCAAAAAAATCCCAAAACAACCCGAAAAACCCCAAAACCACCAGAAAAATCCCCAGAAACAATCACAAAATTCCCAAAAACCTCCCAAAAAAAAGCCAAAAAACTCCCCCGCCCCAAAAGCAATCCCAAAACCGCCCAAAAAAACCCAAAAACCCCAAATCCCCCCCCCCCCAAAACCCCCAACCCCACCAAGGGGCGCCCGA
>NW_024501605.1:37302-38132 GCF_017590055.1 Onychostruthus taczanowskii
ACACCGCCAGGGGCCCAAAATATTGGGGGGGGGTCCCCAAAATCCCCAAATATTTGGGGTGGGGGGGGGTCCCGTTCCCCCCTCACTGGCTCCCCTCCCCCCCAACACCGCCAGGGGCCCAAAATATTGGGGGGGGGTCCCCAAAATCCCCAAATATTTGGGGTGGGGGGGGGTCCCGTTCCCCCCTCACTGGGAATTTGGGGAGGGGGTTTCTGTTCTCCCCCAATTTTTGGGGGTGGTTTCCTCCCCTCCCCCCCAATTTTTGGGGGTCATTCCCCTCCCCCCCCTCAGTTTTTGGGGGTCCCCGCTCCCAGCTGTCCCCAGGAATTTGGGGAGGGGTCTCAAACATTTGGGGGTTTCTCTCCCCCTCCCCAAATAAAGACCCCAATACTCACGGGGGGGTTTTGGGGGGGGTCTCCCCTAAACCGGGGGTCTCACCCCAAAGTGGGGACCCCAAAACCCCTGGGGGGGGTCCCTTCCCCTCCCCCCCTCAAATGGGGGTCTCACCCCCAAATCGCGACCCCCAACCCCTCCCTCGGGGGTCTCACCCCCAAAATCGGGGTCTCACCCCCAAAATCGCGACCCCCACCCCCGCGTGTTCCCCTTTCCCGCCGCCCCCCGCCCAGGGTGTGGCCGTGTGGGCGTGGCCGCGGTGGGCGTGGCCGGTGGGCGTGGCCTGCCGAGGGGGCGTGGCCTCCGGGCGGATTATGTCAACCCCGCGGCAGCCGCAGCCCCGAGCTGGGAGCGGCAGGAGCAGGTACGGCCGGGGGGGCTCCGGGGGGATTTGGGGAGGGGTCTCGGGGGTCCCGAGGGGTCTCTGCGATCGAGGG
>NW_024501606.1:0-768 GCF_017590055.1 Onychostruthus taczanowskii
CGCCCCGCCCCGCCCCGCCTGGGCTCTGCCGCGGCGCTGTGCGCCCTGGGAGTCCCGCCGCTGGTCACCCAGGGCTGCTGTGGGGACGCGCAGAGCCATGGATTGAACGTGGCGGCGCAGCCTAGCTGAGGAGTTGCTTGGGGCTCCGGGAGTTGGGTCTCTTCAGCCTCAGGAAGAGACGACTGAGAGGGAGCCTCATTCACGTGCATAGACGGGGAGGGGTGTTAGAGAGCGGGGCCGGGCTCGGCTCCGTGGTGCCGGGTAATGGCCCCAGGGGCGCTGGGCAGGCGATGCTCAGGAAGCTCCCCCTGACCGCGAGGAGCAGTTTGTTCGCTGTGCGCTGAGCGCGCACGGCAGCGGGGGCGCGCTCCGTGCGGGTATCCCTGAACCGGCGGCGCCGGCAGGGGGCGCTGCGGGCGGAGGCCGCGCTGGGCGCCCCGGCCCAGGCCCCGCGTGCAGCCGCGCGGGCCCCGCCGCCGCCGCGATGGTGAAGGAGCAGTTCAGGGAGACCGATGTGGCCAAGAAAATGTGAGTGGCGGTCGTGCGGTGCCCGCGGGCTGAGGCGGGGAGCAGCAGAATTGCGGGGGACAGAACAGCTGCAGCCGGAGCTGGGAGAGTGTTGGCGGGGAGGGCCGCGGTGGGCACTCGTGGCACGGCCGCTCCGCTTCTAGGAGCGCTGGCACGGGCTGGCTTCTCCCGCACGGGTGGCTGTGCCTGTGTCCAGCTGTGGGGATGCCCAGGAAGGTCGATACATTCCTCAGAAAAAAA
>NW_024501607.1:0-768 GCF_017590055.1 Onychostruthus taczanowskii
TGCAGCTGCAGGGCCAGAGCCTGGGAGCGGCCACCTGAGGGGACACAGGGACAAACAGGGGTCACAGGGACACCAGGACAGCCATGGGGACACAGGGACACCAGGGGTCAGGGGTCATCCCAGGGGTCACAGGGACACCAGGACAGCCATGGGGTCACAGGGGTCACAGGGACACCTGGGGTCACAGGGGTCACAGGGACACCGGTCAGCCGTGGGGACAGCAGGGGTCACAGGGACACCAGGGGTCAGGGGTCAGCCGTGGGGACACAGGGGTCACAGGGACACACAGGGGTCAGCCGTGGGGACACCAGGGGTCAGGGGTTATCCCCGGGGTCACAGGGACAGTCAGGGGTCAGGGGTCATCCCAGAGGTCACAGGGACAGAAGGACAGCCATGGGGACAGAAGGACACCAGGGGTCAGGGGTCAGCCGTGGGGACACCAGGGGTCAGGGGTTATCCCCGGGGTCACAGGGACAGTCAGGGGTCAGGGGTCATCCCAGAGGTCACAGGGACAGGTGAGTTTTTACTGATGTTCAGATTTGGGTTTGGTCAGGGGTCAGCTGTGGGGACACCAGGGGTCAGGGGGTCATCTTTGGGGTCAGGGGTTGTCCCCGAGGTCACGAGGACGTCAGGGGTCAGGGGTCATCCTTGGGGACACCAGGACATCCCCGGGGTCACAGGGACACCAGGACACCCAAGGGTGGGAACGAGCTGAGACCCCCAAAGCCCCCTGAGCCCTCCAACCCAAAAACCCCCCAAAACCCCCAA
>NW_024501608.1:0-768 GCF_017590055.1 Onychostruthus taczanowskii
TCTCCCCAAATTCCCGTTTTTCCCCCCGTTTCCCAAATTCCTGGTTTTTTTCCCCTCATTTTTCCAGTTTTTCCCCCCATTTTCCCCAAATTCCTGGTTTTTCTCTCCAATTTCCCTTTTTTCTCCCCATTTTTTCCCTAATTCCCATTTTTTTCTCCCCAGATTCCCATTTTTATCCCCGGTTTTCCCAAATTCCCGGATTTTTTCCCCATTTTCCTTGTGCTTTTCCCATTTTTTCCCCAAATTCCTGGTCCCCATTTTCCTTGTGCTTTTCCCATTTTTTCCCCAAATTCCTGGGTTTTCCCCCCCTTTTTTCCCACACTCCCAGATTTTTCCCCCATTTTTTCCCGTGGTTTTCCCCCATTTTTCCCAAATTCCCGTTTTTTTTCCAGTTTTCCCCGTGTTTTTCCCGTTTTTCCAAATTCCCAGTTTTTTTCCCTCATTTTCCCCGATTTTTTCCCCCACTTTCCCCGGGTTTTTCCCATTTTTTCCCCCAAATTCCCGTTTTTTCTCAAATTCCTGGATTTCCCCCCTCATTTTCCCCATTTTCTCCCATTTTTCCCCAAATTCCCCGATTTTTTCCCTAATTTTCCCCATTCTCCCCACGTTTCTCCCCAAATTCCCGTTTTTTCTCGCCCGTTTTTCCCAAATTCCCTGATTTTTCCCCATTTCCCCCTCCCCCAAATTCCCAATTTTCCTCCCCAATTTCCCATTTTCCCACCGTTTTTTCCCAAATTCCCGTTTTTCTCCCCAAATTCCCGTTTTTTC
>NW_024501609.1:0-768 GCF_017590055.1 Onychostruthus taczanowskii
TGGGTGGGCTGGGGGCAGGTTTGGGGGGTCGGGGTCAGAATTGGGGGTCTGGGGGACTTGTTCTCCCCCTGGGGTCTCCCCAGTTTGGGTTCCCCCTCACCCTGGGGGTTTCTCTCTCTGTTTTGGGGTCTCTCCCCCCACTTTGGGGTCTCTCTCCCCAATTTGGGGGTCCCCCTGACCCTTCTTTCCCCTCCCCCACGGGGTCCCCACGGGGGCTACCACCCCCTCACCCTGGGGGTCTCTCTCCCCCCACTTTGGGGTCTCTCTCCCCCCATTTGGGGTCTCTCCCCAGTTTGGGTCCCCCCTCACCCTGGGGGTCTCTCTCCCCCCACTTTGGGGTCTCTCTCCCCCCACTTTGCGGTCTCTCTCCCAAATCTGGGGGTCCCCCCTCACCCTGGGTCTCTCTCCCCAATCTGGGGAGATCGGGGTCTCTCTCCCCCCATTTGGGGTCTCTCCCCAGTTTGGGTCCCCCCTCACCCTGGGGGTCTCTCTCCCCCCACTTTGGGGTCTCTCTCCCCCCATTTGGGGTCTCTCCCCAGTTTGGGTCCCCCCTCACCCTGGGGGTCTCTCTCCCCCCACTTTGGGGTCTCTCTCCCCCCATTTGGGGTCTCTCCCCAGTTTGGGTCCCCCCTCACCCTGGGGGTCTCTCTCCCCCCACTTTGGGGTCTCTCTCCCCCCACTTTGGGGTCTCTCTCCCCAATCTAGGGGTCCCCCCTGACCCCTTTTTCCCCCCGCAGGGGTTCCCCACGGGGGCTACCACCCCCTCAC
>NW_024501610.1:0-616 GCF_017590055.1 Onychostruthus taczanowskii
CGGAGCCGTAGCCCCCGCCCCGCCCCCGGAAACGCCCCCGGGGGAATCCGCGGTCGGTGCTGCTGATCCCGGGGCGGTTCGTCCTCTTGGGGATCACCTTTTGGGGGGAAAAAGGGGGGATTTGGTTAAAAAGGGGGAAATTTGGGGGGAATGGGTGAAAAAATGGGGAAAATCGGTGAAAAAATGGGGAAAATATGAAGAAAAAGAAGGGAAAGGACCAGGAAGGAAAGGGTTAAATAAAGATTGGGCTCTTGGGGATCAGGTTTTGGGTGGAAAAAGGGAGGTTTTGGGAAAATAAGGGGGAAATTTGGGGAAAATTTGGGGAAAATTGGTGAAAAATGGGGAAAATCGGTGAAAATTTGACAGAAATATGAAGAGAAAGAAGGGAAAGGAACAGGAAGGAAAGGGTTAAATAAGGTTTGGGATCTTGTGGATCACCTTTTGGGAAAAAAAAGGGGGATTGTGGTTAAAAAGGGGGAAATTTGGGGGGAATGGGTGAAAAAATAGGGAAAATCGGTGAAAAAATGGGGAAAATCGGTGAAAAAATGGGGAAATGGGAGGGAAAATGAGAGAAATGGAAGGGAAAACGAAGGGTTAAATAAAGGTTTGAGATCTT
>NW_024501611.1:0-768 GCF_017590055.1 Onychostruthus taczanowskii
TTTATTCAGGATTTGTTTGGGATTTATTCAGAATTTATTCAGGGTGTATTTGGGCTTTATTCAGAATTTATTCAGAATTTATTCAGGATTTATTCAGGATTTATTCGGGATTTATTCAGGGTTTATTCAAGATTTATTCCTGATTATTCAGGATTTAGTCAGGATTTATTTGGGATTTATTTAGGGTTTATTCAGGATTCATTTGGGATTTAGTCAGGATTTATTTGGGATTTATTCAGGATTAATTCGGGATTTATTCAGGATTCATTTCGGATTTATTCAGCATTTATTTGGGATTCATTCAAGACTTATTCCAGATTTATTCAGAATTCATTCAGGGTTTATTCAGGATTCATTTGGGATTTAGTCAGGATTTATTTGGGATTCATTCGGGATTCATTCGGGATTTATTCTCTTTATCCAGCGGGAAAAGCTCGGCTGGATGGAGGGAAGGAGAGGGGCTGGGAGTGGGGATGGGAACGGGGATGGGAGAGATCCCCGTGCTCCCCCGGGGTCATCCCAGGAATGGGATCCAGAGAATATCCCGGGAATGGGATCCAGAGAAAATCCCAGGAATGGGATCCCAAAGGGTTCCAGGGGCTGGGTGTGCCTGGAATGGCGGAAAACAGGATTGGGAATGGCCTGAGGGATCTGTCCTTGGATTGGGAATGGCCTGAGGGATCTTGGATTGGGAATGGCCTGAGGGATCTTGGATTGGGAATGGCCTCAGGGATCTTTCCTAGGATTGGGAATGGCCTCAGGGATCTG
>NW_024501612.1:0-763 GCF_017590055.1 Onychostruthus taczanowskii
AGAAATGGGTGCAAGGAAAAGCAGCAATTTTCCAGGATTGGTTGCTGTCCACCCAAAAATCCTTAAGAAACTTGAAAAGAAATCGATGAATCACCATTTGTTGTGTATTTTATGAAAGCAAAGAGGTAACCAATGTTACTGAAACCAGCCTGGTTTACCAGAAGGGATGTAGAATTCTGCATAGTCTGTTTGAAAACAATTTTTATTTGGTGTACAGTATAACAAGACATGCCAAACATCATTATCTATCATTTAGTATAAATAAAAAATAAAAATTAAAGAATCTGATTTAATCTCTGCACTTCACAATTTGAATTTTCAGAATTGTCACTTCTTAAACTTAACACTGTTGTAAATGGAATGCTGGACCAGGATTTGTCATGGGAAGTAACAATGGCCATACAAGCTGAAAGCACCTGTCCACCAATCATATAATTGATAAGCTCAATTGCAGCAGGTATTGCTTCATAAAAAAGAAAAAAGAGGTACAAAAAAACCCATTTTTCTTTCTCATCTTCTATAAGTTAAAAAAATTTAATGCTCTGAAACATTAAAATGTATCCCTTTTTTTAAACTCCCAAGTTAGCAGAAGACCAAATTTCATGTCCCAGGCAAAGAAGAATCTTTTGGCTTTCAGAACAGTACTCCAAGCAAACAGATGTTGGGAAGATGAAATGCACAAAATGAAGTCTGTGTTCTTACATTTTCTTATGTAAATTGGGTGCTTTAAAACTAAATATTTGCCCTAATATAAAAGACAATG
>NW_024501613.1:0-767 GCF_017590055.1 Onychostruthus taczanowskii
TTTTTTCCCATTTTATTTGGATTTTTTAGGGAATTTTTACGGATTTTCGGGGATTTTTTGAGGTTTTAAATGGAGTTTTTAATGATTTTTGTTCCATTTTATTTGGATTTGTAAAGGAATTTATTTACAGATTTTTAGACATTTTATTTGGATTTTTAAAGGGATTTTTGGGGATTTTTTGGGGGGTTTTAAATGCAGTTTTTGGGGATTTTTGGAGATTTTTTGGGGGGTTTTAAATGGGATTTTTAACGATTTTTATTCCATTTTATTTGGACTTTTTAGAGAATTTTTAAAGATTTTTGGAGATTTTAAATGGAATTTTTATTGATTTTTCTTCCATTTTATTTGGATTTTTTAAAAGAATTTTTCCTGATTTTTGGGGAATTTAAAGGGAATTTTTAGGAATTTTTTGGGGGTTTTTAAATGGAAATTTTTATTGATTGTTTTTCCATTTCATTTGGATTTTTAAAGGAATTTTTCATGATTTTTCGTTGTTTTATTTGGATTTTTAAGGGGATTTTTCCGGGATTTTTTTCCGGGATTTTCCTGGAATTTTCCGTGCTTATTTCCCGGATTTTTCTGGGATTTTCCCGGGATTTTTCTGGAGTTTTCTAGGATTTTTCTGGAATTTTCCGGGAATTTTTTTCCCGGGATTTTTCTGGAAATTTCTGGCATTTTCCCCGGATTTTTCTAGGATTTTTTCCCGGGATTTTTTTTTTAATTTTTCCAGGATTTTTCCAGGAACTTTTCCGGGATTTTTCTGGATT
>NW_024501614.1:0-767 GCF_017590055.1 Onychostruthus taczanowskii
AAGCAGCAATTCCTTTGCTTAATAAGCCGAGGCACTTTAAATACAAAATGCTGTTAATAAATTCCTGTTGGTTTTGTCCAGCAGGACTAGAAAGCTGTTTTAATGAACAAGACACCTTCAGCTGTAGGTGTGCTGTTGTGTTTGCTGTTATTCCCTGCTAGATGAGCTGTCCCTCCAAGCACCCCTCAGGCACTTCCAGCCACAGCAGACCCTGGCACGTGGATAAGCTGATCTCAGGAGGGCCCTCCACAAGGGTTTGTGATCTTTGCTGCCCAACAGCAGTGAGGGGACACAGGAGAGTGGTGACAGGATCTGAGGGAGTCAGTGAGGAGCCCTGGAGTGTTATCCAGCGCCGTGCTCCCAAACCATGGCCAGCTGATCCTTCCTGCCTGCTGGGACAGACCCTGAGCCTTCTTCTGTCCCTGCTGGAGCCCTGCAGCTCCTGCTGCAGAGAGCCAGTGCAGCTTTGACACCAGGACCCCAGAAGGAGGCAGGAGACACCACCAGAAAGGCTCCCAGCCAGAGCCCAGTGAGAAGGGAAGCACTCACAACGTGTCCATTCTGGAGGAGGTTTCCTGCTACCAGGTAGGTGACGTGGAGCTGGGCTCCGGAGTTCTCCCTGCGCTTCCTCTCCACGTAGTCATAGAGCATCCTGCAAAAAAAACCAGGGTCAGCCAGGGAGGAGAGAGCCTGCAGCCCCTGCCTGCCAGGGAGGGGCTGCACACACAGCACACCTGCCAACAGGGCACATCTCCCCAGGATTCATC
>NW_024501615.1:0-767 GCF_017590055.1 Onychostruthus taczanowskii
GCCCCAGGACCCCAAAAATGGCCCCAACACCCCAAACACAAGACCCTAAAACCCCCCAAAAACGGCCCCAAAATTCCCAAAAATGACCCTAAAACACCCAGAAACGGCCCCAGGACCCCAAAAGTGACCCTAAAACCCCCAAAACAACCCCAAATCCCCCCCAAATGACCCCAAAATCCCCAAAAATGCCCCCAAAACCCCAACAACAGCACCAGAACCCCCCAAAAACAGCCCCAAAATCCCAAAAATGGCCCAAAAACCCCCAAAATGACCTTAGAACCCCCAACACGGCACAAAAACCGCCCCAAACCCCAATAATGGCCCTAAAACCCAAAAACCAACCCCAAATCCCCCCAAAAATGGCCCCAAAACCCCAAAAACGAGCCTCAAAGCTCCAAAAAATGCCCCAAAAATGACCTTAAAACGGCCACAAATCCCCAAAAAATGACCCCAAAACCGGCCCCAAAACCCCCAAAATATCCCCTAAACTCCCCAAAAACGACCCCAAAAACAGCCCCAAACATCCAAAATGTCCCCAAAATCCCTCAAATGTCCCCAAATGACCCCAAAATGTCCCAAAATTACCCCAAAATGTCCCCAAATGACCCCAAAATGTCCCCAACCCCCCCAAAACGACCCCAAAATCCCCAAATTTGTCCCCAAAACGCCCCCGGGGGGGGTCCCAAGGCCACCCCTCCC
Organism: Onychostruthus taczanowskii; assembly: GCF_017590055.1. Taxonomy (NCBI): domain Eukaryota; kingdom Metazoa; phylum Chordata; class Aves; order Passeriformes; family Passeridae; genus Onychostruthus; species Onychostruthus taczanowskii. Next base: position 700 of record NW_024501615.1, read on the forward strand.
CCCAGGCTTGTGGCACTTACCGGCTGTCCCCTGCCCCTCCCCCAATGCCACCCCTCGCTGTCCCTTTG
>NW_024501616.1:0-9864 GCF_017590055.1 Onychostruthus taczanowskii
CCCATTCCCCATTCCCATTCCCATTCCAGAAACCAGCAATCCCAAGGGACAACATTCCAAGGGAATCCTCACGCCCTGCTCCCCATCCCAAGGGACAGAATTCCCATCCCTTATCCCAAATCCCTCCCGAGCTCTCCAGATCCCCTTTAGCCTTTGGAAATGGCTCCAGGCTTTCCCTGGAATTCCCTGGAATTCCCAAACCCTTTCCCCTGTGTTTTCCTTGGGAAGCAGCTCCAAGGATTCCCTGGAGTTTCCTCACCCTTTCTTCCAAGGATTTCCTGGAATTCCCTCACACTTTCTTCCAAGGATTCCCTGGAATTCTCCCACCCTTTCCTCCAAGGATTCCCTGGAATTCTCCCGCCCTTTCCTCCAGGGATTCCCTGGAATTCTCCCGCCCTTTCCTCCAGGGATTCCCTGGAATTCTCCCGCCCTTTCCTCCAGGGATTCCCTGGAATTCTCCCGCCCTTTCCTCCAGGGATTCCCTGGAATTCTCCCGCCCTTTCCTCCAGGGATTCCCTGGAATTCTCCCGCCCTTTCCTCCAGGGATTCCCTGGAATTCTCCCGCCCTTTCCTCCAGGGATTCCCTGGAATTCTCCCGCCCTTTCCTCCAGGGATTCCCTGGAATTCTCCCGCCCTTTCCTCCAGGGATTCCCTGGAATTCTCCCGCCCTTTCCTCCAGGGATTCCCTGGAATTCTCCCGCCCTTTCCTCCAGGGATTCCCTGGAATTCTCCCGCCCTTTCCTCCAGGGATTCCCTGGAATTCTCCCGCCCTTTCCTCCAGGGATTCCCTGGAATTCTCCCGCCCTTTCCTCCAGGGATTCCCTGGAATTCTCCCGCCCTTTCCTCCAGGGATTCCCTGGAATTCTCCCGCCCTTTCCTCCAGGGATTCCCTGGAATTCTCCCGCCCTTTCCTCCAGGGATTCCCTGGAATTCTCCCGCCCTTTCCTCCAGGGATTCCCTGGAATTCTCCCGCCCTTTCCTCCAGGGATTCCCTGGAATTCTCCCGCCCTTTCCTCCAGGGATTCCCTGGAATTCTCCCGCCCTTTCCTCCAGGGATTCCCTGGAATTCTCCCGCCCTTTCCTCCAGGGATTCCCTGGAATTCTCCCGCCCTTTCCTCCAGGGATTCCCTGGAATTCTCCCGCCCTTTCCTCCAGGGATTCCCTGGAATTCTCCCGCCCTTTCCTCCAGGGATTCCCTGGAATTCTCCCGCCCTTTCCTCCAGGGATTCCCTGGAATTCTCCCGCCCTTTCCTCCAGGGATTCCCTGGAATTCTCCCGCCCTTTCCTCCAGGGATTCCCTGGAATTCTCCCGCCCTTTCCTCCAGGGATTCCCTGGAATTCTCCCGCCCTTTCCTCCAGGGATTCCCTGGAATTCTCCCGCCCTTTCCTCCAGGGATTCCCTGGAATTCTCCCGCCCTTTCCTCCAGGGATTCCCTGGAATTCTCCCGCCCTTTCCTCCAGGGATTCCCTGGAATTCTCCCGCCCTTTCCTCCAGGGATTCCCTGGAATTCTCCCGCCCTTTCCTCCAGGGATTCCCTGGAATTCTCCCGCCCTTTCCTCCAGGGATTCCCTGGAATTCTCCCGCCCTTTCCTCCAGGGATTCCCTGGAATTCTCCCGCCCTTTCCTCCAGGGATTCCCTGGAATTCTCCCGCCCTTTCCTCCAGGGATTCCCTGGAATTCTCCCGCCCTTTCCTCCAGGGATTCCCTGGAATTCTCCCGCCCTTTCCTCCAGGGATTCCCTGGAATTCTCCCGCCCTTTCCTCCAGGGATTCCCTGGAATTCTCCCGCCCTTTCCTCCAGGGATTCCCTGGAATTCTCCCGCCCTTTCCTCCAAGGATTCCCTGGAATTCCCTCACCTTTTTTTCCAAGGATTCCCTGGAATTCTCCCGCCCTTTCCTCCAAGGGATTCCCTGGAATTCCCTCACACTTTCTTCCAAGGATTCCCTGGAATTCCCTCACCCTTTCCTCCAAGGATTCCCTGGAATTCTCCCACCCTTTCCTCCAAGGATTCCCTGGAATTCCCTCACCTTTTTTTCCAAGGATTCCCTGGAATTCTCCCACCCTTTCCTCCAGGGATTCCCTGGAATTCCCTCACACTCTCCTCCAAGGATTCCCTGGAATTCCCTCACCTCTTTTTTCCAAGGATTCCCTGGAACCTCCCTTCCTCCCCTCACCCTTTTCCCGGGGAATTTCCCCCACCCTTTCCTCCAGGGATTCCCTGGAATTCCCTCACCCTTTCCTCCAAGGATTCCCTGGAATTCCCTCACCTTTTTTTCCACGGATTCCCTGGAACCTCCCTTCCTCCCCTCACCCTTTTCCCGGTGTTTTTTTTTTTCCTTCCCAGGACATCCGGAACACGGTGGGGAACATTCCCATGGAATGGTACCAGGATTTCCCGCACATCGGGTACGACCTGGACGGGAAGAGGATCTACAAACCCCTGCGGAGCAAGGACGAGCTGGACCTCTTCCTGGAAAAGATGGAAAACCCGGAATACTGGTGAGGAATTCCCGGTGGGGGAAGGGCCTGGAAAAACCTCGGGATAGCGGGAGGTGTCCCGCGGGATGGGGATGAGCCTTAAAATCCCGAAGTGTCCCGTGATTCCATGGATGTGCTCCACACGCGGGATTGGAGTTCCCGGAATTCCTGGAGTTCAGGGTTCTGGAGGCTCCCTGAGTTTTCCCGGGGTGATTCCGGATGTGTGGATTTGGGATCGGGCACGGAGCCTCCCTCCCATCCATCCATCCTCAGCTGCATCCCGGGAATCCCTCTGCTTCCTGGGAATCCCTCCGCTTCCTGGGAATCCCTCCGCTTCCTGGGAATCCCTCTGCTTCCTGGGAATCCCTCTGCTTCCTGGGAATCCCTCTGCATCCCGGGAATCCCTCTGCTTCCTGGGAATCCCTCTGCATCCCGGGAATCCCTCTGCTTCCTGGGAATCCCTCCGCTTCCTGGGAATCCCTCTGCTTCCTGGGAAATTCCCTCCCAGGAATTCCATGTCCATCCCAGGACGCCCTGTCCATCCCTGTCCCGATCCTGGAAATCCCTGTCCGTCCTGGGAATCCCGTCCTGTATCCCGTGAATCCTTCCCCATCCCCTCCCCATCCCAGGAATCTCTGTGTCCATCCCTGTCCCGATCCTGGAAATCCCTGTCCGTCCTGGGAATCTCTGTCCCATATCCTGGAATCCCGGTGTCCATCCTGGTGTCCCCCATCCCAGTGTCCATCCCAGGATTCCTGTGTCCCACATCCCCGTGTCCATTCCGATGTCCATCCTGGTGTCCATCCCTGTGTCCCAGATCCCTGTCCCCCATCCCAGTGTCCATCCCGGTGTCCATGTCCCGCTGTGTCCATGTCCTGGTGTGCCCCATGTCCTGGTGTGCCCCACAGCGGTGCCCATGTCGTGCTGTCCCCCATGTCCTGGTGTGCCCCATGTCCCGGTGCCCATGTCGCGGTGTCCCCCATGCCCCGGTGTCCCCCATGTCCTGGTGTCGCCCGTGTCGCGGTGTGCCCCACGGCGGTGTCCATGTCCCAGTGTTCCCCATGGCGGTGTCCATGTCCTGGTGTTCCCCATGGCGGTGTCCATGTCCCGGTGTGCCCCACGGTGGTGCCCATGTCCTGGTGTGCCCCACGTGGCGGTGTGCCCCACGGCGGTGCCCTTGTCCCGGTGCCCATGTCCTGGTGTCCCCCATGTCCCGGTGTCCCCCATGCCCCGGTGTGCCCCATGTCCTGGTGTCGCCCCATGTCCCGGTGTGCCCCATGTCGCGGTGTGCCCCATGTGCCAGTGTGCCTCATGGCAGTGTCCATGTCCCGGTGTGCCCCATGTGGCGGTGTCCATGTCGCGGTGTCCATGTCGCGGTGTGCCCCACGTGGCGGTGTGCCCCACGGCGGTGCCCTTGTCCCGGTGCCCATGTCCTGGTGTCCCCCATGTCGCGGTGTGCCCCACGGCGGTACCCATGTCCTTGTGTGCCCCACGTGGCGGTGTGCCCCACGGCGGTGCCCATGTCCCGGTGGCGGTGTGCCCCATGGCGGTGTCCATGTCCCGGTGTCCCCCATGTCGCGGCGTGCCCCACAGCGGTGCCCATGTCCCGGTGGCGGTGTGCCCCATGGCGGTGTCCGTGTCCCGGTGTCCCCCATGTCGCGGCGGTGCCCATGTCCCGGTGTGCCCCATGTCCCGGTGCCCATGTCCTTGTGTGCCCCATGTCCCGGTGTGCCCCACGTGGCGGTGTGCCCCACGGCGGCGTCCGTGTGTCCGTCGGCAGGCGCACGGTGCAGGACCGGCAGACGGGGGCGGAGGTGGCTCTGTCCGAGGAGCAGCTGGAGCTGGTGCAGCGCCTGCAGCGGGGACACTTCGGCGACGTCAACTTCGACCCCTACGAGGTGAGGCACCTTCCCAGCGGGAATGTGGGAATCCCGAGGGAATGTGGGAATCCCGAGGATGGAATTCACAAAGGGAACGGGGTGGAATTCCCACCGGAAATGCGTGGGAGGAGACCCCAGGCATGGAATTCCAAAAAGGGAATTCTGAAAGGAGAGGTCCTGCGGCTGGAATTCCCACCGGGAATGCGTGGCAGGAGACCCCAGGCACGGAATTCCAAAAAGGGAATTCTGAAAGGAGAGGTCCTGCGGCTGGAATTCCCACCGGGAGTGGGGCGGAATTCCCGGTGGGAATGTGGGGGAGGAGGCCCTGAGCATGGAATTCCCACCGGGAATGCTGGAAGGAGGGGCCCAAGGGATGGAATTTGCACCGGGAACGCCCAAGAGGAGGTCCTGGGGGCAGAATTCCCACTGGGAATGCGGGAGGGGAGCGCACGGTGCAGGACCGGCAGACGGGGGCGGAGGTGGCTCTGTCCGAGGAGCAGCTGGAGCTGGTGCAGCGCCTGCAGCGGGGACACTTCGGCGACGTCAACTTCGACCCCTACGAGGTGAGGCACCTTCCCAGCGGGAATGTGGGAATCCCGAGGGAATGTGGGAATCCCGAGGATGGAATTCCCAAAGGGAACGGGGTGGAATTCCCACCGGGAAGGCGTGGCAGGAGACCCCAGGCACGGAATTCCAAAAAGGGAATTCTGAAAGGAGAGGTCCTGCGGCTGGAATTCCCACCGGGAATGCGTGGCAGGAGACCCCAGGCACGGAATTCCAAAAAGGGAATTCTGAAAGGAGAGGTCCTGCGGCTGGAATTCCCACCGGGAGTGGGGCGGAATTCCCGGTGGGAATGTGGGGGAGGAGGCCCTGAGCATGGAATTCCCACCGGGAATGCTGGAAGGAGGGGCCCAAGGGATGGAATTTGCACCGGGAACGCCCAAGAGGAGGTCCTGGGGGCAGAATTCCCACTGGGAATGCGGGAGGGGAGATCTTGGGAATGGAATTCCCACCAGGAATGCCCAAGGGGAGGTCCTGGGGGCAGAATTCCCACTGGGAATGCGGGAGGGGAAGTCCTGGAGGTGGAATTCCTGCTGGGAGTGAGGGCAGAATTCCCACCAGGAATGCTGTAAGGGGAGGTCCCAGGGGTGGAATTCCCATTGGGAATGCAGGAGGTGAGGCCCTAGGGATGGAAATCCCATTGGGAATCAGGCAGAATTCCCACTGGGAATGCTGTAAGGGGAGGTCCTGGTGTGGAATTCCCACTGGGAATGTGGGAAGTGAGGCCCCAAGGATTGAATTCCCACCAGGAATGATGAAAGGGGAGATCCTGGGAGCAGAATTCCCGAAGGGAATGCGGGAGGTGCGTCCCGGGGGGTGGAATTCCTGCTGGGAATGAGGGCAGAATTCCCATCAGGAATGCAGGAGGTGAGGCCCTGGGATGGAATTCCCACCAGGAATGCCCAAGAGGAGGCCCCGGGGATGGAATTCCTGCTGGGAATGCCCATGGGAGACCCTGGGCATGGAATTCCCGCTGGGAATGCCCGAGGGGAGGCCTTGGGCATGGAATTCCCACCAGGAATGCCCAAAAGGTGGCCCTGGGGATGGAATTCCTGCTGGGAATTCCCAAGGGGAGGCCTTGGGGATGGAATTCCCACCAGGAATGCCCAAGGGGAGGCCCTGGGCATGGAATTCCCACTGGGAATACGGGCTGGGGGCTGAGCATTCCCGGTTTTCCAGCCGTCCGTGGATTTCTTCAGCCACGAGGTGCGGATCCACCCGGTGACCAACCGGCCCGCGGACAAACGGAGCTTCATCCCTTCCCTGGTGGAGAAGGAAAAGGTGGGAGAGAGAGCCCGGAATTCCGGGGGGGAGATCCGGGTGGGAAAGCTGAGGAGGGTGGGAAGATCCGGGTGGGATCAGGAGATTGGGAAGATCCCGGTGGGATGAGAAGGTTGGAAAGATCCTGGTGGGATCAGGAGGATGGAGAAGCTGAAGAGGATGGAAAGATCCCAGTGGGATGAGGAGATTGGAAAGATTCCCATGGGATGAGGAGATTGGAAAAGCTGGGAGCGTGGGAAGATCGTGGTGGGATGAGAAGATTGGAAAGATCCAGGTGGGATGAGAAGGTTGGAAAGATCCCAATGGGATGAGGAGAAAGGTGAAGAGGATGGAAAGATCCCAGTGGGATGAGGAGATTGGAAAAGTTGGGAGCATGGGAAGATCGTGGTGGGATGAGAAGATTGGAAAGATCCTGGTGGGATGGGGAGGATGGAGAAGCTGAAGAGGATGGGAAGATCCTGGGGGGATGAGGAGATTGGAAAAGCTGAGAGCATGGGAAGATCCTGGTGGGATAAGAAAGATCCTGGTGGGATTGGGGGGATGGAAAAGCTGAAGAGGATGGAAAGATCCCGGTGGGATGAGGAGAATGGAAAAGTTGGGAGTGTGGGAAGATCCAGGTGGGATGAGAAGGTTGGAAAGATCCTGGTGGGATCAGGAGGATGGAAAGATCCGGTTGGGATTGGGAGATTGGGAAGATCCCAGTGGGATGAGGAGATTGGAAAAGTTGAGAGCATGGGAAGATCCTGGTGGGATAAGAAAGATCCTGGTGGGATTGGGGGGATGGAAAAGCTGAAGAGAATGGAAAGATCCCAGTGGGATGAGGAGAATGGAAAGATCCCAATGGGATGAGGAGATTGGAAAAGCTGGGAGCGTGGGAAGATCCTGGTGGGATGAGAAGGTTGGAAAGATCCAGGTGGGATCAGGAGGATGGAGAAGCTGAAGAGGATGGAAAGATCCTGGTGGGATGAGGAGAATGGAAAAGCTGGGAGCGTGGGAAGATCCTGGCGGGATGAGAAGGTTGGAAAGATCCTGGTGGGATGGGGAGAATGGAAAAGCTGGGAGCGTGGGAAGATCCTGGCGGGATGAGAAGGTTGGAAAGATCCTGGTGGGATGGGGAGAATGGAAAAGCTGGGAGCGTGGGAAGATCCTGGCGGGATGAGAAGGTTGGAAAGATCCTGGTGGGATGGGGAGAATGGAAAAGCTGGGAGCGTGGGAAGATCCTGGCGGGATGAGAAGGTTGGAAAGATCCTGGTGGGATGAGAAGGTTGGAAAGATCCTGGTGGGATGAGAAGGTTGGAAAGATCCAGGTGGGATGAGGGGGATCCATGGAAAGCTGAGGAGAATGGGAAAGCTCTGGTGGGATGAGGAGATTGGAAAGATCCTGGTGGGATCAGGAGATTGGGAAGATCCAGATGGGATCAGGAGGACGGAAAGATCCAGGTGGGATGAGGAGAATGGGAAGATCCTGGTGGGATGGGGAGGGTGGAAAAGCTGAAGAGGATGGAAGGATCCCAATAGGATGAGGGGAATGGAAAGATTCCCATGGGATGAGGAGATTGGAAAAGCTGGGAGCGTGGGAAGATCCTGCTGGGATGAGGGGGATCCATGGAAAGCTGAAGAGAATGGGAAAGCTCCGGTGGGATGAGGAGATTGGAAAGATCCAGGTGGGATCAGGAGGATCCATGGAAAGCTGAGGAGAGTGGAAAAGCTCCGGTGGGATGAGGAGATTGGGAAGATCCAGGTGGGATCAGGAAGATGGAAAGATCCAGGTGGGATCAGGAGGACGGAAAGATCCCGGTGGGATCAGGAGGACGGAAAGATCCCGGTGGGATGAGGAGATTGGAACGATCCTGGTTGGATGAGAAGGTTGGAAAGATCCAGGTGGGATGAGGAGATTGGGAAGATCCTGGTGGGATCAGGAGGACGGAATGATCCTGGTGGGATGAGGAGGACGGAAAAATCCAGGTTCGATCAGGAGGCCGGAAAGATCCAGGTGGGATGAGGAGATTGGGAAGATCCAGGTGGGATGAGGAGATTGGGAAGATCCTGGTGGGATCAGGAGGATCCATGGAAAGCTGAGGAGAGTGGAAAAGCTCCGGCGGGATGAGGAGGATGGACTCCTCTCCTCCCTGCCATCCCCAAATCCCGGGAATGCTCCGCAGGTCTCCAAGCTGGTCCACGCCATCAAGATGGGCTGGATCCAGCCCCGGAAGCCCAAGGAGAACATTCCCACTTTTTACGACCTGTGGGCGCGGGAGGATCCCAACTCCGTGCTGGGCCGGCACAAGATGCACCATTCCCAATCCCATTATCCCATTCCCATTTTTCCCCCGTTATTCCATTCCTGTTATCCCATTATCCCATTGCCATTTTCCCCCGGTTATCCCATTTCCCATTCCCATTATCCCATCCCCATGATCCCATTGTCTCGTTATCCCATTATCCCATTCCCATCCCCATTATCTCATTATCGCATTCCTATCCCATTTTCCATTATCATCCCCATCCCCATTCTTGTTTTTCCTGTTCTCAATCCCATTATCCCATTCCCATTTTTACTATTTCCATCCCCATCCCCATTATCCCATTATTTCATTATCCCATCCCCGTTCCCATTCTCATCCACATCCCCGTTCCCATTTTTCCCAATCCCATCCCCATTCCCATTCCAATTTTTCCCATTCCCATTTTTCCCATTCCAATTTTTCCCAATCCCTTCCCCATTCCCATTATCCCATTTCCATTATCCCATTCCCATTTTTCCCAATCCCATCCCCATTCCCATTACCCCATTCCCATTGCCCCATTCCCATTCCCATTTCTCCCATTCCCCATTCCGATTTCTCCCATTCCCGTTCCCATTTTTCCCAATCCCATCCCCCTTCCCATTATCCCATTTCCACGATCCCATTCCCATTTCTCCCATTCCCATTTCTCCCATTCCCCCATTCCCATCCCCATTCCCATTACCCCATTCCCACAATCCCATTCCCACGATCCCATTCCCATTTTTCCCATTACCCGTTCCCATTCCCCGTTCCCATTCCCATTTCCCCATCCCCATTTCCCCATCCCCATTTCCCCATCATCCTCATCTCCAATCCCATCCCTATCCTCATTCCCATTCCCCTTTTTCCCATTCCCCGTTCCCATTCCCATTTCCCCATTCCCATTTTTCCCAATCCCATTCCCATTCCCATTTCTCCCATTCCCCATTCCGATTTCTCCCATTCCCGTTCCCATTTTTCCCAATCCCATCCCCCTTCCCATTATCCCATTTCCACGATCCCATTCCCATTTCTCCCATTCCCATTTCTCCCATTCCCCCATTCCCATCCCCATTCCCATTACCCCATTCCCACAATCCCATTCCCACGATCCCATTCCCATTTTTCCCATTACCCGTTCCCATTCCCCGTTCCCATTCCCATTTCCCCATCCCCATTTCCCCATCCCCATTTCCCCATTCCCATTCCCCATTCCCATTTCTCCCATTCCCATCCCCATTCCCACTGCCCCATTCCCATTCCCATTTCTCCCATTCCCCATTCCCATTCCCCCATCCCCATTTCCCCATTATCCCATTTCTCCCATTCCCCCATCCCCATTATCCCATTTCTCCCATTCCCATCCCCATTCCCACTGCCCCATTCCCATCCCCAT
>NW_024501616.1:10183-25792 GCF_017590055.1 Onychostruthus taczanowskii
TTCCCATTCCCCATTCCCATTTATCCCATTCCCCCACCCCCATTATCCCATTTCTCCCATTTCCCATTCCCCATTTCCCCATCCCCATTTCCCCATTCCCATTCTCATTCCCACTGCCCCATCCCCATTCCCATTTCCCCATTCCCCCACTATCCCATTCCCCCACTATCCCCATTTCTCCCATTCCCATTTCTCCCATTCCCCATTCCCATTATCCCATTCCCATTGCCGCATTCCCATTTCTCCCATTCCCCCATCCCCATTATCCCATTTCTCCCATTCCCATTCCCCCACTATCCCCATTACCCCATTCCCACTGCTCATTCCCATCCCCATTTCTCCCATTCCCACTGCCCCATCCCCATTTCCCATTCCCATTTCTCCCATTCCCCATTCCCATTTCCCCATTCCCATTCCCCATTCCCATTTCCCCATTCCCACTGCCCCATTCCCATTCCCATTTCTCCCATCCCCATTTCCCCATTCCCATTCCCCATTCCCATTTCTCCCATTCCCATTTCTCCCATTCCCCATTCCCATAGACTATTTTAAAGCATGTTTTATATAATAAATACATTGCAAAAGAAAAATGAATACTTTTTTGTGTACTATTATTTGGTATTTATTATTTAGCTATTTTATCACACATGAACATTTCACAGTTGCACCTGTGGATGGTATATAGTTACTGTAGTGACAGAAGTACTAAAATACCTTTAAATACCTCCATGGAGACATCTTTTTCCACCTCTTTGGTACAGCTGTATTTATAGCAATAGCAGTTGCCAGTTTTTCAAGACCAGTTACTTTGACTTATGATATTTTCCATATTCCATGAAATGTCCCTTATTAAATATGCTTTACTGTGACATTTTTCCTCTTCCAAATTTATTAGTGTACAATATATGGATAACAGAGTATAAATATCTTATTCTTAAAACGAATAAAATCCTGCTCTTGGAAAACAATAATCCTACGAATTAAAAGGTAAAAGGCATCAATGGTAAGTGTGGACATAACCTCCTCCCCGCTCACAAAGTTTTGGTAGTGACAGACTGAAGAAGCCAGGTGCACGAAGGAAAATAACTTTTCTTTATAAAAAGCTGACACTATAAAAGCTGTTTATATTTCTGAGAAGAAAGCTGGAATGAGTTTGAGAGCCTGCACAAACCTGCAGCACAGCTGCTAGCAAACAACAACCAACCAACAAAACACTAAACCACCATCAAATACCAATCCCCCACTATCCCCATTCCCCCATTTCCCATTTCTCCCATTCCCCGTTCCCATTCCCCCATTCCCCCATCCCCATCTCCCCATTATCCCACCCCCCCCCAATCCCCGGGATCCCTCTCCCGGCATTCCCGCAGAGGCTGGCCTGGGAGCAGCAGGATCCGTCGGAGCGGCGCCTGAGCTTCCTCCCGCGGCGATTCCCGAGCCTGCGCGCCGTTCCCGCCTACTCCCGCTTCATCCACGAGCGCTTCGAGCGCTGCCTCGACCTCTACCTCTGCCCCCGACAGCGCAAGATGAGGGTGGGCATCCCAAACCCCCCCCCCAAAAAAAAAACCGGGAATGCCGGCCTGGCGGTTCCCGGGAAGCTCCGGAGGGTCGGGGGCGGCTGGGATTGCTGTGGTGTCCGTCCCGCAGGTCAACGTGGATCCCGAGGATCTCATTCCCAAACTTCCCAGGCCGAGGGATCTGCAGCCCTTCCCGACCACACAGGCACTGGTGAGGGGTTTGTTGGGAATGTTCCCCCTGGAATTTGGTGGAATCCTGGGATTTGGGGCCCTGGGAAGCGGGGAAGGGACCGAGGTTGAGGATTCCTGGGAGAAGCTGGGAAAAGAGGCCGATCCCAGCTGGAATTCCTGTGGCTCTGGGAAATGTTCCCAGGATCCATGGAAAATGGGGCTGGGGAGAATCCCCCTTTCCTGGGATTTTTGGGAATGGCTCCAGAGAACTTCCTGGGAGCAGCTGAGGGAGCTGGGGAGGTAAATCCCGGAGAAAAGCGGGATTGAAGGGATCCAGGACGGGATCTGCTCCCAGGGAATGGGACAGGACCCTGGGAACGGCCTCGGGTTGGGATTTTTGGGAATGTTTCCCCTGGAATTTGGTGGAATTTCTGGGATTTGAGGCCCTGGGAAGCGGGGAAGGGACCGAGGTTGAGGATTCCTGGGAGAAGCTGGGAAAAGAGGCCGATCCCAGCTGGAATTCTTGTGGCTCTGGGAAATGTTCCCAGGATCCCTGGAAAATGGGGCTGGGGAAGATCCCCCTTTCCTGGGATTTTTGGGAATGGCTCCGGAAAACTTCCTGGGAGCAGCTGAGGGAGCTGGGGAGGTTAATCCCGGAGAAAAGCGGGATTGAAGGGATCCAGGGTGGGATCTTCTCCCAGGGAATGGGACAGGACCCTGGGAACAGCCTCGGGTTGGGATTTTTCGGAATATTCCCCTGGAATTCTGGGCTGGAATCCCCATTCCCAGGATTTGTCATCCCTGTGGATGTGGGATGTGCTCCCTCCAGATCCCAAATTCCTCCTCCCTTCCCAAAATCCCAAATTCCTCCTCCCTTCCCGAGGATTCCGGAGCAGCTCCCGGAGGTTCCCAGGGAGCTCCTGGGGTTTGGGATTCTCCCTCATTCCCGTTTTTTTCCCAGATTTACCGTGGCCATTCCAACCTGGTGCGGACCCTGAGCGTCTCCCCCAGCGGGCAGTGGTTGGTGTCAGGTACGGATCCACCCCTGGATTGGGAATTCCCGGGATAAATCCCGTGGATCCACAGCCCAGCTCCACCCGGAGCTGCTCCGGGGCCAGCTTTGGGATCGGGGATTTTCCCCCTGGAAAATCCCAGCCTCGGCTCCGGGGGAGGATCCTGGGATTGGCCCCATCCTGCGGCGCCTCTGGAAAATTCTGGAGCTTTTCCAGCTGCTCTGGGGGCCCAATCCCATTCTCTTATCCCATTCTCAATCCCATTATCCCAATCCCATTATCCCAATATCCCATTCCTAATCTCAATCCTGATCCCATTCCAGTTATCCCATTCTCATTATCCAAATCCCATTCCCATTCTCCCAATATCCCATGCTCCCAATACCCCATTCCTAATCTCAATCTTAATCCCATTCCCATTATCCCATTATCCCATTATCCCATTATCCCATTATCCCATTCCTATTCCCAATCCCATCCCCATTCCCATTTCCATCCCATTATCCCTTTCCCATCCCCTTTACCATTTCCATTCCCATTATCCCATCCCCATTATCCCATCCTGATCCCATTCCCATTATCCCTTCCCCATTATCCTATCCGATTCCCTTTATCCCATTCCCATCATCCCATTCCCGTCCCCATTATCCCATTCCCATTATCCCATCTGCATTCCCTTTATCCCATTCCCATTATCCCATCCCCTTTATCCCATCCCCTTTATCACATCCCCATTATCCCATCCCCATTCCCATTATCCCATCCCCATTCCCTTTATCCCATCCCCATTATCCCATCCCCGGTATCCCATCCCCATTCCCATTATCCCATCCCCATTCCCTTTATCCCATCCCCATTATCCCATCCCCGGTATCCCATCCCCATTCCCATTATCCCATCCCCATTCCCTTTATCCCATCCCCATTATCCCATCCCCATCCCCATTATCCCATCCTGTTTATCCCATCCCCATTATGCCATCCCCATTCCCATTATCCCATTCCCATTATCCCATTCCCATTATCCCATTTCATTACCCCATTCCCATTCACCCCATCCCCATTATCCCATCCCCATTATCCCATCCTGTTTATCCCATCCCTATTCCCATTATCCCTTCCCCATTATCCCATCCTGTTTATCCCATCCCTATTCCCATTATCCCTTCCCCATTATCCCATCCTGTTTATCCCATCCCTATTCCCATTATCCCTTCCCCATTATCCCATCCTGTTTATCCCATCCCTATTCCCATTATCCCTTCCCCATTATCCCATCCCTATTCCCATTATCCCTTTTCATTACCCCATTCCCATTTCCATTTTCCTATCCCGTTCCCCATCCCTATTATCCCATCCCCATCCCCTTTATCTCATTCCCATTATCCCATCCCCATTATCCCATCCCCATCATCCCACTGTTATCCCATTATCCCGCAGGCTCCGACGACGGCACGGTGCGTTTCTGGGAGGTGAGCACGGCGCGCTGCCTGCGCACGCTTCCCGTCGGATCCGTGGTCAAGAGCGTGGCCTGGAACCCCAACCCCTCCATCTGCCTGGTGGCCGTGGCCGTGTGAGTTCCCAGATCATTCCCAGATTTCCCCGGGATCATTCCCTGGGATCATTACCTGGGATCATTCCCAGATCTCCCTGGGATCATTCCCACATCTCCCTGGGATCATTCCCAGATTTCCCTGGAACCCCAGCCCCCCTTTATCCCATCCCCATTATCCCATCCCCATTCCCATTATCCCATTTCCATTATCACATTCCATCACCCCATTCCCATTTCCATTTTCCTACCCCTTTCCCCATCCCCATTCCCTTTATCCCATCCCCATTATCCCATTCCCTTTATCCCATTCCCACTATCCCATCCCCTTTATCCCATCCCCGTTATCCCATCCCCATTCCCATTATCCCATTATCCCATTCCATTACCCCATTCCCATTTCCATTTTCCTACCCCTTTCCCCATCCCTCCCCACTTTATCCCATCCCCATTATCCCATTCCCTTTATCCCATTCCCACTATCCCATCCCCTTTATCCCATCCCCGTTATCCCATCCCCATTCCCATTATCCCATTATCCCATTCCATTACCCCATTCCCATTTCCATTTTCCTATCCCTTTCCCCATCCCCATTCCCATTAACCCATCCCCATTACCCCATCCCCTTTATCCCATTATCCCATTCCCATTATCCCATTCCATTACCCCATTCCCATTATCCCATCCCATCCCCATCATCCCACTGTTATCCCATTATCCCGCAGGCTCCGACGACGGCACGGTGCGTTTCTGGGAGGTGAGCACGGCGCGCTGCCTGCGCACGCTTCCCGTCGGATCCGTGGTCAAGAGCGTGGCCTGGAACCCCAACCCCTCCATCTGCCTGGTGGCCGTGGCCGTGTGAGTTCCCAGATCATTCCCAGATTTCCCCGGGATCATTCCCTGGGATCATTACCTGGGATCATTCCCAGATCTCCCTGGGATCATTCCCACATCTCCCTGGGATCATTCCCAGATTTCCCTGGAACCCCAATCCCTCCATCTGCCTGGTGGCCGTGGCCGTGTGAGTCCCCGGATCATTCCCATATTTCCCTGGGATCATTCCCAGATCTCCCTGGGATCATTCCCAGATTTCCCTAGGATCATTCCCTGGGATCATTCCCAGATCTCCCTGGGATCATTCCCAGATTTCCCTGGGATCATTCCCAGGGATCATTCCCAGATTTCCCTGGAACCCCAACCCCTCCGTCTCCCTGGTGGCCGTGGTCGTGTGAGTCCCCGGGATCATTCCCAGATTTCCCTGGGATCATTCCCTGGGATCATTCCCAGATCTCCCTGGGATCATTCCCTGGGATCATTCCCAGATTTCCCTGGGATCATTCCCAGATTTCCCTGGAATCCCAGCCCCACCATCTGCCTGGTGGCCGTGAGTCCCCTGGGATCATTCCCCAAGGATCCTTCCCAGGGATCATTCCCCAGGGATCATTCCCAGGGATCCTTCCCCAGGGATCATTCCTTGGGATCATTCCCGGAGATGATTCCTGGTTTTCCTCTGGAGATCCCAGATCCCCTGCCAGAGTTCATTCTGCGCCTGGGGTTTGGAGCATCCCAATCCCAATCCTAATTCTGATCCTGGCCACCTTGGAATGGCCAAATCCATCCCTGGCCTTTTCCCCCCTCATTTCCTCCCCATTCCCTTTGCATTTTCTCTTATTCCCTCTCTATTCCCTCCTCATTCCCTGCTTTTTCCCACCCTATGCCCTCCTCATTCCCTCTTTATTTATTATTCCCTGCATTTTTCCTCCTTGTTCCCTCCCAATTACCTTCTTATTCCCTCCTTCTTCCCGCCCTAATTCCCTCCCAAAATTCCATGTTTCCCCTCTCTATTCCCTCCTCATTCCATCCTTTTTCCCACCCTGATTCTCTCTTTATTCCATCCTAACTCCTTCCTTTTCCCCACTGTTATTCCCTTCCTAATCCCTTCCCTATTCCCTCCTTATCCCTCCTCATTCCCTTCCTATTTTTCCCTTATTCCCTCTTTATTCCCTCTCCACTCCCTCCTTCATCCCACACAATTCCCTCTTTATTCTCTTGTAATTCCCTCCTTTTCCCCACCCTTATTCCCTCCTTGTTCCCTCATTATTCCCATCTTATTCCCTGCTTCTTCCTCCTCATTCCCTCTGTATTCCCTCCCAAATTTCCTGCTTTTCCCAACCCTAATTGCTTCCCTATTCCCTCCCATTATTCCGTTTTTTCCATCTCTATCCCATCCTCCTTCCCTCCTTTTTTCCCACCTTATTCCCTCCTCTTTCCCTCTTTATTCCCACCTTATTCCCTGCGTTTTTCCTCCTCGTTCCATCCCTCTTCCTTCCTAATTCCCTTCCTTTTCCCTCCTTATTCCCTCCTGATATTCCTGCCCTGTTCCCTCCTTATCCCTCGTTATTCCCTCCCTGTGGAATGTCCTGGCACCTGGCAGATCCCACAAATCCCTCCCCAGTTCCAGATCCCAATCCCATCCCACCCGATGAGGGGCTCAGGAAGGGCTCCCTTGTTCCCAGATTACCTCTGATCCCAATCCCCAGGGATGAGCAGCTGCTCCTGGGGGGAATTCCCTGATCCCAGAGGATCCCCTGATCCCAGAGGATCCCCTGTTCCCGGATTCCCCCTGATCCCGGGTTTCCCGTTCCCCAGGGATGAGCAGCTGCTCCTGCGGGGAATTCCCTGATCCCAGAGGATCCCCTGATCCCGGGTTTCCCATTCCCCAGGGATGAGCAGCTGCTCCTGGGGGGAATTCCCTGATCCCAGAGGATCCCCTGATCCTGGATTCCCACTGATCCCAGGTTTCTCATTCCCTAGGGATGAGCAGCTGCTCCTGGGGGGAATTCCCTGATCCCAGAGGATCCCCTGATCCGGGATTCCCACTGATCCCAGGTTTCTCATTCCCTAGGAATGAGCAGCTGCTCCTGGGGGGAATTCCCTGATCCCAGAGGATCCCCTGATCCCGGGTATCCCATTCCCCAGGGATGAGCAGCTGCTCCTGGGGAGGATCCCCTGATCCCATAGGATTCCCTGATCCCAGATTTCCCATTTCCCAGGGATGAGCAGCTGCTCCTGGGGTGGTTTCTCTGATCCCACATTTCCTGTGATCCCAGGGAGTTCCCTGATCCCAGAGGATCCCCTGATCCCGGATTCCCCCTGATTCCTTATTTCCCGTTCCCCAGGGAAGGGCAGCTGCTCCTGGGGGGAATTCCCTGATCCCGGATTCCCGCTGATCCCGGGTTTCCTGTTCCCCACCGATGAGCAGCTGCTCCTGGGGAGGATCCCCTGATCCCAGAGGATCCCCTGATCCCAGATTTCCCCTGATCCCGGGTTTCCCGTTCCCCAGGGATGAGCAGCTGCTCCTGGGGGGAATTCCCTGATCCCAAAGGATCCCCTGATCCCAGATTCCCCTGATCCCGGGTTTCCCGTTCCCCAGGGATGAGCAGCTGCTCCTGGGGGAAATTCCCTGATCCCAGAGGATCCCCTGATCCCAGAGGATCCCCTGATCCCAGATTTCCCCTGATCCCGGGTTTCCCGTTCCCCAGGGATGAGCAGGTGCTCCTGGTGAATCCGGGCCTCGGGGACTGGCTGCTGGTGGCAGCCACGGATCAGCTCCTGGATTCCTGGGAAGCTCCGGAGGAGGAGCGGGTCCAGCCGGTGCGGTGGATCCCGGCCAGCCCCGAGGAGCGCGGGAAGGGGATCCGGCTGCTGGTGCAGCACGGCAAGGTGGGATCGGCATTCCCGGGATCCGGGTGGGGTCGGCATTCCTGGGATCCGGGTGGGATCGGATATTCCCAGGATCTGGCTGGGCTCAGCATTCCCAGGATCCATCTGAGGTCGATATTCCCAGGATCTGGCTGGGCTCAGCATTCCCGGGATCCGTCTGAGGTCGATATTCCCAGGATCTGGCTGGGCTCAGCATTCCCGGGATCTGGGGTTTGTGGATCGATCCCTGCCCAGGATCTTGGGCTCATTCCCACATCCGCATCCCGAGGGACACAATTCCAAGAGGATCCTTGTTCCCTGCTCCACATCCCGAGGGACGGATCCCAAATGGATCCTGACTCTCTCTCCACATCCCAAGGGATCCCTTTCCATTCCCAGGAATCTCGGGAAGTGCCGGAGCCTTTCCCCAGCCCCGTTTTCCAGGGATCCCTGGGAACGTTTCCCGGAGCCACAGGAATTCCAGCTGGGATCGGCCCCTTTTCCCAGCTTCTCCCGGGAATCCTCGTCCTCAGTCCCTGGCCTGCTTCCCAGGGCCTCAAATCCTGGAATTCCAGCCCTTTCCAGTGGAATATTCCCAAAAATCCCAACCCAAGGCTGTTCCCAGGGTCCTGTCCCATTCCCTGGGAGCAGATCCCGCCCTGGATCCCCCTGGATCCCTTCAATCCCGCTTTTCTCTGGGATGAGCCCCAACAGCTCCCTCAGCCATTCCTGGGAATTCCCCCATTCCCAATCCCAATCCATTCCCGTTCCCATTCCCATCCCTGGACCCACCAACCAAACTCTCACCCTCTCCCCTTCCCTGATCCTGCTGTTCCCACCGTGGGAGCTCCAGGACAATCCAGAAATTTGGGATCTCAGGATCTCACCTGGATCCTGTTCCTGTTCTCATTTCCAGTTTGTTCCCATTCCCATTCCCACCCCAAGGAGCTCTGGGATGATCCAGAAGATCAGGATCTCACTCAGATCCCATTCCCGTTCTCATCCCGAGGAGCTCCAGGACGATCCAGAAATTCAGGATCTCACTCGGATCCCATTCCCATTCCCATTCTCATCCCGAGGAGCTCCAGGAGGATCCAGAAAGTCGGGATCTCGGGATCTCACCCGGATCCCGTTCCTGTTCTCATTCCCAATCTCATTCCCATTCCCACCCCAAGGAGCTCTGGGATGATCCAGAAGATCAGGATCTCACTCAGATCCCATTCCCGTTCTCATCCCGAGGAGCTCCAGGACGATCCAGAAATTCAGGATCTCGGTATCTCACCTGGATCCTGTTCCTGTTCTCATTCCCAGTCTGTTCCCATTCCCAGACTGAGGAGCTCCAGGATGATCCAGAAGATCAGGATCTCACCCAGATCCCATTCCTGTTCCCATTCCCAGACTGAGGACCTCCAGAATGATCCAGAAGATCGGGATCTCAGGATCTCACCCGGGATCTCACTTTACTATTCTCATCCCCATCCCATTCCCATTCCCAATCCCAATCCCATTCCTTTCCCAGCCGGTGACGCAGGTGACGTGGCACGGCAAGGGCGATTCCTGTGCCCCGGTGGTGATCCAGTGGGTTGGGATTTCGGGATCTCTCCCAGATCCCATTCCCAATCCCATTCCCAATCCCATTCCTTTCCCAGCCGGTGACGCAGGTGACGTGGCACGGCAAGGGCGATTCCTGTGCCCCGGTGGTGATCCAGTGTGTCGGGATTTTGGGATCTCACCCGGATCCCAATCCCACGCCACCTCGAGCAGCTCTCTGGGATGAGCCAGAGGATCGGAATTTCGGGATCTCACCCAGATCCCATTCCCAATCCCATTCCCAATCCCATTCCCATCCCCAGCCGGTGACGCAGGTGACGTGGCACGGCAAGGGCGATTCCTGTGCCTTGGTGGTGATCCAGAGGGTCGGGATTTTGGGATCTCACGTGGATCCCATTCCCAATCCCAATCCCAATCCCATTCCCAATCCCCAGCTGGTGACGCAGGTGACGTGGCACGGCCAGGGCGATTCCTGGGCCTCGGTGGTGATCCAGAGGATCGGAATTTTGGGATCTCTCCCAGATCCCATTCCCAATCCCATTCCCATCCCCAGCCGGTGACGCAGGTGACGTGGCACGGCCAGGGCGATTCCTGGGCCTCGGTGGTGATCCAGAGGATCGGAATTTTGGGATCTCTCCCAGATCCCATTCCCAATCCCATTCCCATCCCCAGCCGGTGACGCAGGTGACGTGGCACGGCCAGGGCGATTCCTGGGCCTCGGTGGTGATCCAGAGGATCGGAATTTTGGGATCTCTCCCAGATCCCATTCCCAATCCCAATCCCATTCCATCCCCAGGCGGTGACACAGGTGACGTGGCACGGCCAGGACGATTCCTGTGCTCCAGTGGTGATCCAGAGGGTCGGAATTTTGGGATCTCCCCCGGATTCCATTCCCAATCCCAATCCCATTCCCATTCCATCCCCAGCTGGTGACGCAGGTGACGTGGCACGGCCAGGGCTATTACTGGCCCTCAGTGGTGATCCAGAGGGTCGGGATTTTGGGATCTCACCCAAATCCCAATCCCATTCCCACCTTGAGCAGCTCTGGGATGATCCAGAGGATCGGAATTTTGGGATCTCTCCCAGATCCCATTCCCAATCCCATTCCCAATCCCATTCCATCCCCAGCTGGTGACGCAGGTGACGTGGCACGGCAAGGGCGATTACTGGGCCTCGGTGGTGCGGAACCCCGGCAGCCGGCAGGTGCTGATCCACCAGAGCAGCCGGCGCTGGAGCCAGGATCCCTTCCGGAAGAGCCCGGGAATGATCCAGTGCGTGCAGTTCCACCCGCTCCGGCCCTACTTCCTGGTGGCTTCCCAACGATCCGTGCGCGTCTACAACCTGCTCCGCCAGGAGCTCACCAAGAAACTCCAGAGCAACTGCCAGTGGATCTCCAGCATGGCCGTGCACCCCGGAGGTGCGGGATCTGCCCGGGAATGCCGGGAATGCCGGGGGGGAACGCCGGGGATCCCGCTGACTCCGGGGTTTTTCCCTAGGGGACAACGTGATCTGCGGGAGCTACGACAGCAAGGTGGCCTGGTTTGACCTGGACCTGTCCACGCGGCCCTACCGGCTGCTGCGGTGAGTGCCGGCATTCCCGCGGCGTGCCGGGATCCGCCGGGATCTGCTGGGGTTGTCCCGGGAGCATTCCCGGTGTCCCGGCTCTCCCTGGTAGCCACAAATCCCAGCTTGTCCCAGGTTTTTGTGGGGGTGGGAGCCCTGGGTTCCCTCATTATTCCAGGTTGTTATCCCAGTTTTTCCTGGGCTGTTATCCCAGATTATCCCAGGCTATTCTCCCCCTTGTCCTGGGTTGTTATCCCTCATTAATCCTCATCACTCCACATTATCCCGGGTTGTTATCCCAGCTTTTCCTGGCCTGTTGTCCAAGATTATCCCAGGCTATTATCCTGTTATCCCGGGTTGTTATCCCAGCTTTTCCTGGCCTGTTGTCCAAGATTATCCCAGGCTATTATCCTGTTATCCCGGGTTGTTATCCCAGCTTTTCCTGGCCTGTTGTCCAAGATTATCCCAGGCTATTATCCTGTTATCCCGGGTTGTTATCCCACATTTTCTTGGGCTGTTATCCCAAATAATCCTGGATTCTTATCCCATTTTATCCCGGGTTGTTATCCCAAATTGTCCTGGGTTGTTATCCCAGATTATCCCAGGTTATTATCCCAAATTATCCTGGGTTGTTATCCCATGTTATCCCAGTTTTTCCTGGGCTGTTATCCCAGATTATCCCAGGCTATTCTCCCGTTATTCTCGGTTGTTATCCCAGGTTTTCTGGGGCTGTTATCCTAAATTGTCCTGGTTTCTTATCCCATGTTATCCTGTGTTCTTACCCACATTGTCCTGGGCTGTTATCCCAAATTATCCCAGGCTATTCTCCCGTTATCCTGGGTTGTTATCCCAGTTTTTCCTGGGCTGTTGTCCAAGATTATCCCAGGCTATTCTCCCGTTATCCTGGGTTGTTATCCCAGTTTTTCCAGGGCTGTTATCCCAAATAATCCTGGATTCTTATCCCATGTTATCCCGGGTTGTTACCCACATTTTCCTGGGCTGTTATCCAAGATTATCCCAGGCTATTCTCCCGTTATCCTCGGTTGTTATCCCAGTTTTTCCGGGGCTGTTATCCCAAATAATCCTGGATTCTTATCCCATTTTATCCCGGGTTGTTACCCACATTGTCCTGGGCTGTTATCCAAGATTATCCCAGGTTATTATCCCAAATTATCCTGGGTTGTTATCCCATGTTATCCCAGGTTGTTATCCCAGCTTTTCCAGGCTATTATCCCGTTATCTCGGGTTGTTATCCCACATTTTCTTGGGTTGTTATCCCAGATTATCCCAGGTTATTATCCCACATTATCCGGGGTTGTTATCCCAGATTATCCTGGGTTGTTATCCCCTGTTATCCCAGGTTGTTATCCCAGCTTTTCCTGGGCTGTTGTCCAAGATTATCCCAGGCTATTATCCTGTTATCCCGGGTTGTTATACCACATTTTCTTGGGTTGTTATCCCATGTTATTCCAGGATGTCATCCCAAATTATCCTGGGTTGTTTTCCCGTGTTATCCCAGGTTGTCATCCCAAATTATCCCCGGTTGTTATCCCAGTTTTTCCTGGGTTGTTATCCCGTGTTTTCTTGGGTTTTATCCCAGGTTTTCTTGGGCTGTTACCCAATTTATCCCAGATTTTTATCCCACATTATCCCAGGCTGTTATCCCACATTTTCCCAGGTTATTATCCCAAATTATCCCGGATTGTTATCCTTTGTTATCCCGCATTATCCGGGGTTCTTATCCTGTTTTTTCCTGGGTTGTTATCCCAGGTTATCCCGTGTCATTATCCCAGTTTTTCCCTCGTTATCCTGGGTCGTTATCCTGGTTTTTCCCGGGCTGTTATCCCGGTTTTACCCGGGCTGTTATCCCAGATTATCCCAGGTTTTCCCTTGTTATCCGTTATAGGTTGTTATCCCACATTTTCCCTCGTTATCCTGGGTCATTATCCTGGTTTTTCCCGGGCTGTTATCCCGGTTTTACCCGGGCTGTTATCCCAGATTATCCCAGGTTTTCCCTCGTTATCCGTTATCGTTATCCCACATTATCCTGGGCTGTTCTCCTCTGTTTTCCTGGTGATTATCCCGGTTTTTCCCGGTGATTATCCCAATTTTCCCAGGATGTTATCCCAGTTTTTTCCTGGGTGGCTATCCCAGTTTACTCAGGATGTTATCCTGATTTTTCCCAATGGTTATCCTGATTTTTCCCAGGTGTTTATCCTGGTTTTTCCCAGGCAGTTATCCCAGTTTTTTCCAGCGGTTATCCTGGTTTTTCCCGGTGCTGATTCCTTTTTTTCTGGGTGCTGATTCCCACTTTTCCCACTGCCGATTCCCGCTTTTCCTGCTGTTTTTCCAGGCTCTAATTCCCATTTTCCTGGGCTCTAATTCCTATTTTTTCCCAGTGCTAATTCCCATTTTCCCGGGCTCTGATTCCTGTTTTTTCCCGGTGCTGATTCCCGTTATTCCCAGTGATAATTCCCGTTTTTTCCCGGTGTCTATCCCGTTTTTCCCAGCACTGATTCCCAGTTTTCCCAGTGGTTTTCCCGGTGTCTCTCCCGGTGTTTTCCCGGCTGTGATTCCTGTTTTTCCCAGTGTTTTTCCCAGTGTTTTTCCTGTCTGTGATTCCTGTTTTTCCTGATGTTTTTCCCAGTGTCTCTCCCGGCCGTGATTCCCGGTGTTTTTCTCAGGCTGTGATTCCTGGTTTTCCCGGTGTCTTTCCCGGTGTTTTCCTGCCATGATTCCCATTTTTCCCAGCCGTGATTCCCGGTGTTTTTCCCGGTGTTTATCCAGTGTCTCTCCTGCTGTTTTCCCGGCCGTGATTCCCATTTTTCCTGGCTGTGATTCCTGTTTTTCCCAGCCATGATTCCTGGTGTTTTTCCTGGTGTCTGTTTTCCCGGTGTTTTCCCAGCTGTGATTCCTGTTTTTCCCGGTGTTTCTTTGCCCGGTGCTTTCCCAGCTGTGATTCCCGTTTTTCCCACTGTCTCTTTTCCCAGTGTTCTCCTGGCTGTGATTCCCATTTTCCCCGGCCATGATTCCTGTTTTTCCCAGTGTTTTTCCTGGTGTTTTTTCTGGCTGTGATTCCCATTTTTCCCGACCGTGATTCTCTGTGTCTCTCCTGGTGTCTCTGTTCCCGGCGTTTTCCGGCTGTGATTCCCGCTGTTTGTCTCTCCCGGTGTCTCCATTCCCGGTGTTCTCCCGCTGTGATTCCCGGTGTTTTTCCCGCCATGATTCCGATTCCCGTTGTTTGTCTCTCCCGGTGTCTCCGTTCCCGGTGTTTTTCCCGCCGTGATTCCCGGTGTTTGTCTCTCCCGGTGTCTCCGTTCCCGGTGTTTTTCCCGCCGTGATTCCCGGTGTTTGTCTCTCCCGGTGTCTCCGTTCCCGGCGTTCTCCCGCCGTGATTCCCGGTGTTGTTCCCGGTGTATCTCTGCCTGGTGTTTTCCCAGCTGTGATTCCCGTTTTTCCCAATGTTTATCCTGGCGTCTCTCCCGGTGTTTTCCTAGCTGTGATTCCCGTTTTTCCTGATGCTTTTCCCGGTGTCCCGGCCATGATTCCCGGTGTTTTTCCCGCTGTGATTCCCGCTGTCCCGGGGTGTGATTCCCAGTGTTTGTCTCTCCCGGTGTCTCCGTTCCTGGCGATTCCCGGTGTTTTTCCCGAGTGTTTTTCCTGCCGTGATTCCCGCTGTCCCGGGCTGTGATTCCCGGTGTTTTTCCCGCTGTGATTCCCGCTGTCCCGGGGTGTGATTCCCAGTGTTTGTCTCTCCCGGTGTCTCCGTTCCTGGCGTTTTCCGGCTGTGATTCCCGGTGTTTTTCCCGCCGTGATTCCCGCTGTCCCGGGCTGTGATTCCCGGTGTTTTTCCCTTTTTCCCGGTGTCTCTGTTCCCGGCGTTTTGCCTCTGTGATTCCCAGTGTTTGTCTCTCCCGGTGTCTCCGTTCCCGGCGTTCTCCCGCCGTGATTCCCGGCGTTTTTCCCGACATGATTCCTGGTGTTTGTCTCTCCCGGTGTCTCCGTTCTCAGCGTTCTCCCGCCATGATTCCTGGTGTTTTTCCCGCTGTGATTCCCGGTGTTTTTCCCGCCATGATTCCCGCTGTCCCGGGCTGTGATTCCCGGTGTTTTTCCCTTTTTCCCGGTGTCTCCGTTCCCAGAGTTTTCCCTCCATGATTCCCGGTGTTTGTCTGTCCCGGTGTCTCCATTCCCGGTGTTTTTCCCACCGTGATTCCCGGTGTTTGTCTCTCCCGGTGTCTCCGTTCCCGGCGTTCTCCTGCCGTGAGTCCCGGTGTTTTTCCCACCGTGATTCCTGGTGTTTTTCCCGCCGTGATTCCCGGTGTTTGTCTCTCCCGGTGTCTCCGTTCCTGGCGTTCTCCCGCCGTGATTCCCGGTGTTTTTCCCGCCGTGATTCCCGGTGTTTGTCTCTCCCGGTGTCTCCGTTCCTGGCGTTTTCCCGCTGTGATTCCCGGTGTTTTTCCCGCCATGATTCCCAGTGTTTTTCCCTCGTGTCTCCATTCCCGGAGTTTTCCCACCATGATTCCCGGTGTTTGTCTCTCCC
>NW_024501617.1:0-767 GCF_017590055.1 Onychostruthus taczanowskii
ATCGGCAACTTTGGGGTGAAAAACGGCAATTTTGGGGTAAAACCTGGTGGTGTTCGAGTAAAAATGATCATTTTGTGGCGAAACGTGGTGATTTTGAGGTAAAAAATTGTAATTTTGGGGTAAAACTCATGATTTTGGGGTGGATAAAGGCGATTTTGGGGTAAAAATGGTGATTTTGGGGTGAAAGCTGGAGATTTTGGGGCGGCTAAAAGTTATTTTGGGGTAAAAAAGTGACTTTGGAGTAAAAAAACTGATTTTGAGGTAAAAATGGCAATTTTGGGGTAAAACCTGGTGATTCTGGAGTAAAAATGGTGACTTTGGAGTAAAAAAAGGTGATTTTTGGGGTAAAAGTGTTGATTTTGGGGTGAAAGCTGGAGATTTTGGGGCGGCTAAAAGTTATTTTTGGGTAAAAAAAGTGACTTTGGAGTAAAATAATTGAGATTCTGAGGTAAAAAATGGCAACTTTTGGGTAAAACCTGGTGATTCTGGAGAAAAAATGGCCATTTTGGAGCAAAAAATGACGATTTTTGGGGTAAAAATGGTGATTTTGGGGCGGCTAAAAGTCAGTTTGGGGTAAAAAATGTGACTTCGGAGTAAAAAAATTGAGATTTTGCGGTAAAAAATGGCAACTTTTGGGTAAAACCTGGTAATTCTGGAGTAAAAATGGCCATTTTGGAGCAAAAAATGATGATTTTTGGGGTAAAAATGGTGATTTTGGGGCAGCTAAAAGTCATTTTGGGGTAAAAAAATTGTGATTTTGAGGTAAA
>NW_024501618.1:0-767 GCF_017590055.1 Onychostruthus taczanowskii
CACGGGGAGCCGAGCGGGGCAGGGGCACCGCGGAAACACCGAGTGCCTGCCCGGGGCACGGCCGGGACACAGCCGGGCTGGGAGGCCGGGAGAGGCTGCTCAGAGCTGGCCCGGGGACTTGGGCACCTGGGAGACAGAGCCCGGCTCTGAGCCGGCACGGAGCCAAATGCCTGAGACATGACAGCATGTTTTCTTCTTTTTTTTCACACTTCATTATTCTGTATTTTCTTAACATGAATTTTTATGAGGGATCAGTTTTTACATTCATTTTACAATATTTTCCCCCTTTAAAATGAGATTAATCACTTTTTGTTATATATTAGGAGGAATGGGCTGGGAAAGTTTGTGCATAATGGAGTTTTTTATTCAAGGTATTTTCAAATCTGACACGTGACAAGTTGTCTTGGTTTGGAAAGACAGGTGTCTGCTGAGGAAGGCAGGAGCCTCCCCTGAGCTGGAAACTGAATTGCTCAGTTTCCCCTCCCTCTGAATTGCCCCTCCTGAATTGCTATAAATTTGAAATTAAGGGGGCTCTCGGGGAAAGATATGGGAGCAGGAATAACAGTTCTTTTTTTTAGGGAAGAAAATAATAAAATAAAAGTAAATCAAAACAAGACTGACAGAGTCGGAATACAACCTGGCACCCTGTGGGTCAGGCTGTTGGTAGCAGTCCAATTGTAATGGTGGCTGCAGTCCTCCTGGAGTGGCAGGTGTGGTTCTGTTTGAGCAGGGATGCTGTAGAGAAGTGTGGGATCTCAGCACATCAC
>NW_024501619.1:0-766 GCF_017590055.1 Onychostruthus taczanowskii
AGGAATTCACCCCAAAAACACCCGGAGAACACCCGGAGGACACCCAGAAAATACCCCCAAGATACCCAAAAAATACCCAAAAAAATACCCAGTAAATACCAAAAAACACCCCAAAAATTTTTTAAAAATACCCAAAAATACCTGAAAAATACCCAGAAAATATCCGGAAAATAGCCAAAAATTACCCAAAAACCACCCCAAAAATACCCAATAAATACTCAAAATATACCCAAAAAATACCTGGAAAATACCCAAAATATACCCAAAAAATACCTGAAAAATACCCCAAAAAATTACCCCAAAAATACCTGGAAAAATACCCAGAAAATACTCCAAAAATACACCCAGAAAATACCCAAAAAGTACCCAAAAAATACCCAAAAATTACCCAGAAAATACCTAGAAAATACCCAGAAAATACCTGAAAAATACCCAGAAAATACCTGAAAAATACCCAGAAAATACCAAAAAAATACCTAGAAAATATCCAGAAAATACCCAAAAGACACCCCAAAAATACCCAGAAAATACCCAAAAAACGCCCCCAAAATACCAAATACCCAGAAAATACCCAAAAAATGCACCAAAATACCCAAAATATACCCCAAAAATACCTGAAAAAAACCCCCCGAAAAATACCATAAAAATACCTAGAAAATACCTGAAAAAATACCCCAAAAATACCCAGAAAACACCTAGAAAATACCTGAAAAATACCCCAAAAAATACCCAAAAGTACACCCAAAAATACCCAAAAAGTACCCAA
>NW_024501620.1:0-766 GCF_017590055.1 Onychostruthus taczanowskii
GGGACACCTTGGGACATCTCGGGGACACCTTGGGACACCTGGGGACCTCTTGGGGACACTTTGGGACATTTTGGGACCTTCTGGGCCATTTGGGGACCTCTTGGGGACATTTTAGGACATTTGGGGACATCTGGGGACATCCTGGGGACACCTTGGGGACATCTGGGGACACCTTGGGGACCTCTTGGGGACACTTTGGGACATTTGGGGACCTCTTGGGGACATCCTCGGGACACCTTGGGACATCTCAGGACCTTCTGGAGACACCTGGGGACCTCTTGGGGACATTTGGGGACACCTGGGGACATTTTAGGACATTTTGGGACATCCTGGGGACACCTTGAGACATCTCAGGACCTTCTGGGGACACCTGG
Organism: Onychostruthus taczanowskii; assembly: GCF_017590055.1. Classification (NCBI taxonomy): domain Eukaryota; kingdom Metazoa; phylum Chordata; class Aves; order Passeriformes; family Passeridae; genus Onychostruthus; species Onychostruthus taczanowskii. Next base: position 375 of record NW_024501620.1, read on the forward strand.
GGACACTTTGGGGACATTTGGGGACACCTTGGGGACCTTTGGGGACTTTCTGGGACATTTTGGGGACACTTTGGGGACATTCTGAGGACACCTTGGGACACCCAGGGGACCTCTTGGGGACATTTTAGGACATTTTGGGACCTTCTGGGGACATTTGGGGACATCCTGGGGACACCTTGGGACATCTCGGGGACATCTGGGGACACCTTGGGGACATCTTGGGGACATTTTGGGACCTTCTGGGACATTTGGGGACACCTCGGGACAGGTCCTGGGTGATTTGGGGACATCCGGGGCCACCTGGGAACTTCTGCGGACACTTTGGGGACACTTTGGGGACCTTCTGGGACCATTTGGGGACATTTTGAGGACACCTTGGGACACCCAGGGGA
>NW_024501621.1:0-773 GCF_017590055.1 Onychostruthus taczanowskii
TCCCCAGCTCCATTCCCTTCTCTAGACATCCTCCAGCATGTCCATGTCCATTTTGAAGCAAGGGACCCAGAACTGGAAGAAAACCTTTCAGTGTGGGCCTCACCACGCCAGGGGGACAATGCCTTCCCTAGTCTGGCTGCCCAACCGGTTACAGGCCACACTTAATGCCCTTGATGTTCTTGGCCACCTGGTACTCATGTTCAGCCACTGTTGACAGCACCCTCAGGGCCTTTTCCACTGTGCTCTTTTCAGTGACTCTGCCCCAAGGATGGAGTGAAGGGACAGGAGAGCAGGCAAAGCTGTTGTGTGGTGCCTCGCCATGGCCATGGAAACAGCCAAACCAGGTGGTCCCAACCCAGCTCCCATCTGGCCCAGTGCAGCCCCAAGCACAGACAGTGACACCAACAGCACAGCCCCAGCACCAACGCCTTTATTGCTGCTCAGGGGGAGGAGGGGAGGGGGTGGCCCAGGGCAGGGGACCCCCAGCTCATGGGAGCACCAGGTGAGGCCCCAGCAGGGGGACGGAGGGTCCGGGCCAAGGCAGCAGTGCAGGGCAGTGGCAGGACTGGTGGTCTTCGGCTCAGGCAGGGAATGGCAAAGTAGTGAATGGAGCATATTTAGTGCTGAAGGGCTCTCATTGCCTCATCTTCATCCGCGGGGCTGGAAGCGAACGTCTGCTCCAAGCAGCAGGAAATTCTGGGAGAAAGAGAGAAAGCACTGGGCTGCTTTGGGCCCTGGCAGCTGCATTGCCCAGCACCCACCACATGCCTGAA
>NW_024501622.1:0-766 GCF_017590055.1 Onychostruthus taczanowskii
GTCCCCTCACCTCTCAGCGGTGGCCACACGCTCCTGGGCAGCTCCTGGCAGAGCCGCTGGCGCTGCCGCAGCCGCTGTCCCCACCGGGCGTCCCCGGCCAGCGCCGCCGCCAGCCTGTCCCCAAGTGTCCCCAAGGGTCCCCCCTGCTGGCAGGCGCCGGCGCGGGGTCCCCGCAGGTCACCGCACACCAGTGGCATCTTGGACAGGGCCACCAGCACCTCCTGCGAGCCGTTGGTGGCCACCAAGGAGCCGTCGGTGGCCAGCGAGCAGAACGAGGCCACCTGCAGCACGAACGGGGCTAAAAGGGCCAAAAACGGGATTTGAATGCAGATTTTTGGGGTTTTTTGGGTGATTTTTTGGGTGATTTTTTGGGTTTTTTTGATGATTTTTTGGGATTTTGGGGGGATTTTTTGGATTTTTTTAGTGATTTTTTGGGGTTTTTTTGGTGATTTTTTGGGGTTTTTTGGTGATTTTTTTGGGGTTTTTTGGTGATTTTTTGGGGGTTTTTTTGGTGATTTTTGGGGGGGTTGGTGATTTTTTTGGTGTTTTTTTGGTGATTTTTGGGGGGTTTTGGTGATTTTTGGGGGGTTTTGGGTGATTTTGGGGGGGGGTTGGTGATTTTTTTGGGGGATTTTTTGGTGATTTTTTTTGGGTTTTTGGGATTTTTTGAGATTTTTTCCAGGGTTTTTTAAAGATTTTTTTCTGGGGTTTTTCAGGGAATTTTGAGGGTTTTTGGGTTTTTTGAGTATTTTGGGGGGATTTTTTG
>NW_024501623.1:0-766 GCF_017590055.1 Onychostruthus taczanowskii
AAAAATCCTCAGAAAAATTCCCAAAAAATCCCAACAAATCCCCAAAAAATCAGCAAAAAATCAGCAAAAACCCCCCAAAAATTCCCCAAAAATCCCAAAAAATCAGCAAAAAATCCCCCCAAAATTCCCCCAAAAATCCTGAAAAAATCCCAAAGAATTCCCAAAAAATTCCCAAAAAATCCCCCAAAAACCCCCAAAAAATCCCCCCAAAAATCATTAAAAATCCAAAAAAAAAAATCCCCAAAATCTCCATTTTTTGGCCAAAAATTCCCCAAAAAATCTGTTTTTTCCCCCAATTTCTCCCAAAAAATACCCAAAAATTCTAAAAAAAGCCCCGAAAAATCCCCCAAAAATTGCCAAAAAAATCACCAAAAATCCTCAGAAAAATACCAAAAAATTCCTAAAAATTCCCAAAAAAATCCCAAAAAATCACCAAAAAAATCCCGAAAAATGTCAATTTTTTGGCTAAAAATGCCTCCAAAAATTCAAAAATAAATTCAATTTTTTTGGCCAAAATCTCATGAAACAAATCTCTTTTTTTTTTCCACAATTTCCCCAAACAAAATCCCAAAAAAATTCCCAAAAATTCCCCAAAAAATGCATAAAAAAAAAAAATCCCCAAAAAAATCACCAAAAATTTTATTCCAAAATTTCCCCAATTTTCCCCCAAATTTCCCCCATTTTATTCCAAATTTTCCCCCAAGTTTTCTCCAATTTCCCCCATTTTATTCCTATTCTAAAATTTCCCCAATTTTTTCCCCAATTT
>NW_024501624.1:0-766 GCF_017590055.1 Onychostruthus taczanowskii
AATTTGGGGGGGGAAACAGAGAAATTTGGGCAAAAAACAGGGAAAAAAATGGGAAAAAATTGGATGGAAATGAGGGTAAGGGAGAAAAAAGTGGGCGTGGCTTGGGTTTGAGGGTGGGGCTTAAGTGGGTGTGGCAGTGGGGGCGTGGCCAAGGGGAAATGGGAAAATTTAAAGGGGAAAAAATTGGTTTTTTTGGAGGGAAAATTGGAATTTTCAAGACAAAATTTTTGGGAGAAAAATTTGATTTTTGGGGGAAAAAATTGAAATTTTAAATGTAAAAAAAGGGAAAATTTGGGGGAAAAATTGGAATTTTTGGGGAAAATTAAAATTTTAAAGGGAAAAAAAGAAAATTTTGGGAGAAAAATTGGAATTTTTTGGCGAAAATTCGGGGAAAAAATTTAAATTTTAAAGATGAAAAAAATGGGAAATTTTGGGAAAAAATTGGATTTTTGGGAGGGAAAAAATTGAAATTTTTTTGGGAAAATTAAAATTTTAAAGGGAAAAAAAGAAAATTTTGGGAGAAAAATTGGAATTTTAAAGAGAAAAAATGGGAAAATTTGGGAAAAAAATTGGATTTTTTTGGGGGGGAAATTGGGATTTTAAAGAGGAAAAGGGGCAAATTTGGGGAGAAAATTGGGATTTTTGTGAGTAAAAAGTTGAAATTTTAAAGGGGAAAAAAATGGGAACATTTGGGGAGAAAATTGGAATTTTGGGTGAAAAAAAAGAAATTGTAAAGGGAAAAAAATGGGAAAATTTTGAGGAAAAA
>NW_024501625.1:0-766 GCF_017590055.1 Onychostruthus taczanowskii
TCCCCTCACCTGTGATGGCGCAGGTGAGGACCACCAGGACCCTCCCTGATGTCCCCCCCGCCATGGCCACGTCCTGTCCCCAACTGGGGCCGGAGCCAGCGGTGACAGGGACAATATCGGGGGGGAGGGGGGGGGACAGTGGGTGGCCCCGGACCTTTGTCCCCACGGGTGGCGCAGGTGGGCGGGGGGGGTGACAGGCGGTGACACACGCAGGTGACACACACGCAGGTGACACACACGCCGGAGAATGTGGCGGCCGCGCCCCGCGCTCGGAGCTTCCTCCATCCAGCGGTGTCACCGCGCGGGGACACGGCGGGGATGGGGACACGGGGGTGGCACCGAGATCGGGGGGGACACCGGGGTGGGGACAGGAGGGGACACCCGGATTGGTGGGTTGGGGGACATGGAGGTGACACCGAAATCAGTGGGGACATGGGGATGGGGACATTGAGGTGGCACTGAGATCCATGGGGACACAGGGATGGGGACATGGAGGTGGCCTGGTGGCCATGAGGGACATGGGAGTGTCACCAAGATGGTGGGGACATGGGGATGGGGGACAGGAAGGGACACCCGGATTGGTGGGTTGGGGGACATAGAGGTGTCACTGAGATCAGTGGGGACATGGGGGTGGGGACATTGAGGTGGCACTGAGATCCATGGGGACACAGGGATGGGGACATGGAGGTGGCACTGAGATTGGTGGGGACATTGTGGGTGGGGACAGGAGGGGACATCGGGATTGGTGGGGACATGGAGGTGACAC
>NW_024501626.1:0-765 GCF_017590055.1 Onychostruthus taczanowskii
AAAATTCCACGTTTTTACCCCAAATTTTCCCATTTTCCCTGCAAAATTCCATGTTTTTTCCCCAAATTTCCCCCCAAAATTCTAATACTTTTACCCCAAATTTCCCTTTTTCCCCCAAAATTCCACATTTTTCCTCCCTAATTTCCCCTTTATCCCCCCAAATTTCCCCATTTTCCCCCAAAATTCCACGTTTTTACCCCAAATTTCCCCCCAAAATTCCACGTTTTTACCCCAAATTTCCCCCCAAAATTCCACGTTTTTACCCCAAAATTCCACGTTTTCACCCCAAATTTCCCCCCAAAATTCCACATTTTCACCCCAAATTTCCTCTATTCCCCTCAAAATTCCACATTTTTCCTCCCAAATTTCCCCCCAAAATTCTACACTTTTACCCCAAATTTCCCTTTTCCCCCAAAATTCTACATTTTCACCCCAAATTTCCCCCAAAATTCCACTTTTTTACCCCAAATTTCCCCCCAAAATTCCACATTTTCACCCCAAATTTCCCCTTTTTCCCCCAAAATTCCACACTTTTACCCCAAATTTTCCCCCAAAATTCCACATTTTTACCCCAAATTTCCCCCTATTTTTTCCCAATTTTTTCACCATTTTCCTCCATTTTTTCCCCAAATTTCCCCATTTTCCTCCCCAGGTGTGCCCAGGTGAGCCCAAACCCCCATTTTTAACCCTTTAATCCCCAAATTTTCCCCCAAATTTCCCTATTCCCCCCCATTTTTTCCCCAAATTTACCCATTTCCCCCCATT
>NW_024501627.1:0-983 GCF_017590055.1 Onychostruthus taczanowskii
GCGGGGCATGATGGGAGATGTAGTCCCAGAAGTCGCTGTGACGGAGCGCTTGGGGGTCCGGAACGGCACCTGAGGGGGTTCTGTGGGGTCGGGAGCCCTTGGGGGACACCTGGGGAGCGCTGAGGGATCTCTCTGGGGCGCGGGACGTGACGGCCGCGAGGGATGATGGGAGGTGTAGGCCCGGCTGTGATGAGGCTCGATGGGGCGCGGGGCATGACGGGACCTGCAGTCCCGAAAGCGGTGTCGGGCAGCCTCTGTGTGGTGTGGGGCGTTTGGGGGTCCCGGGTGGGCTCTGGGGGGGCACGCGGTGGTCCCGCAGGGTCTGGGGGCGCCAGTGGGGCACACGGAGGCGGATAACGAGCGCTCCGTGGGGCCTGACCGGAGTTGTAGTCCCGGCCCCGCTTGGCAGCCATGGGGCCGCGGGGCATGGCGGGAGTTGTAGTCCCGGCTCCATTACTGTCTATGGGGCCGCGGGGCATGACGGGAGTTGTAGTCCCGGCTCCATTACTGTCTATGGGGCCGCGGGGCATGGCGGGAGGTGTAGTCCCGGCTCCATTACTGTCTATGGGACCGCGAGGCATGACGGGAGTTGTAGTCCCGGCTCCATTACTGTCTATGGGGCCGCGGGGCATGACGGGAGTTGTAGTCTAAACATTTCAAAAATGGCGCCTACTGCAGGCCCCGCCCCCAGGTCCTGTTGCCGGGTGCTGATTGGCTGCAGTCAGTGATTGTCGGGAGCTTCAGCCAATGGGAGGAGGCAGAGGCGGGAACAGCTCATTGAACCCCTCCAGTCCCTCCCAGTCCCTCCCAGTTCATCCCAGTCCAGCCCCAGCGCCGCTCCAGGCCCGCCCAGTGCAGCCCAGTACCACTCCCAGTCTGTCCCAGTCTCTCTACAGCCAAACGCCCCCGTTGGCCACGCCCCCTCGATTGACCACGCCCCTCCATTGACCACGCCCCCTCGTTCCTGCCCCGCCCCCTCCCAG
>NW_024501627.1:1890-26926 GCF_017590055.1 Onychostruthus taczanowskii
AAATCACCAATCATTAACGGGTAATTAAAGAACTCTTTAACAATTAAGCTAATTTAACAGCAACTGGTCCCACCGTTTTTTTTCTCTGTAACCTTAAACAAAAATAGGTATATTTTTATTCATAACACCAGTCTGTCCCAGTCTCCCTACAGCCAAACGCCCCATTGACCACGCTCCTCCATTGACCACGCCCCTCCATTGACCACGCCCCCTCATTCCTGCCCCCCCCCCCCCCCCGTTCCCCCCTTTATCCCAGACCCCTCCCAGTCCCTCCCAGTCAGTTCCAGTTCCCACCAGTTTATCCCAGTCCCGCCCTGCTCAGGAATCCCAGTGACTCATCCCCCCCTTCCCAGTGCCCCCCGTCCATCCCAGACCCCTCCCAGTCCCTCCCAGTCAGTTCCAGTTCCCACCAGTTTATCCCAGTCCCGCCCTGCTCAGGAATCCCAGTGACTCACCCGGTCCCAGTTCCCTCCCAGTCCCTCCCAGTTCCCTCCCAGTCCCTCCCAGTTTGTCCCAGTCCCTCCCAGTTTGTCCCAGTTCCCTCCCAGTCCCTCCCAGTTTGTCCCAGTTCCCCCCGGGCCCCTCTGGATTTTCCCCTCCCCCCCCCCAGGGGTCAAAGGTCACGGGATGGAGCGGGAACGGCTGCGGGCACTGGTGATACTGGGAGGTACTGGTTTGTACTGGGAGGGACTGGGAGGGGATTGGGAGGGGATTGGGAGGGACTGGGAGGGAACTGGGAGCAACTGGGGGGGGACTGGGAGTGGATGATGGGGGGACTGGAGGGGAACTGGGACAAACTGGTCTGAACTGGTCTGTAGTGGGATGATTTTGGGGTTACTGGGAGGGACTGGGATGAACTGGGAGGGACTGGGAGGGACTGGGATGAACTGGGAGGGACTGGGATGAACTGGTCTGAACTGGGACGGTTCCGGGCGTCACTGGGAGGAGCCGGGCCCAGTACCCCCCCCCAGACTGGTTTAACTGGTGTCCCCTCCCCCCCCCCCCCTTTTCCCCCCGCCCGGGGGGGGCCCCCCCCGGGGGGAGGTGTGTCCCAAATGTGCCCAAGGTGTCACAAAGTTGTCCCTGCTGTCCCCAGGTGTCCCCAAGGTCTTCCCAAGGTGTCCCAGGTGTCCCCAGTGTCCCCAGGTGTGTTCCAAATGTCCCCCAGGTGTCCCAGGTGTCCCCAAGGTCTTCCCAAGGTGTCCTCAGTGTCCCCAGGTGTGTTCCAGGTGTCCTCAAGGTGTCCCAAAGTGTCCCCAAGGCGTCCCCAATGTCCCGAAGTGTCCCCCAGGTCTCCCCAGGTGTGTCTCCAGTGTCCCCAAGGTGTCCTCAAGGTGTCCCCAGGGTGTCCCCAGGTGTGTCCCCAGGTGTGTCCCCAGGTGTCCCCAAGGTGTCCCGAGGTGTGTCCCAAATGTTCCCAGTGTCCCCAAGGTGTCCCCAGTGTCCCCAAGGTGTTCCCAGATGTGTCCCCAGTGTCCCCAGGGTGTCTCCAGTGTCCCCAGTGTCCCCAGGTGTCCCCAGTGTCCCCAAGCGGTCCCTGTCGCTGTCCCCAGGCTGGTGGCACCTGTGCGTTGGTGGCCTCGTGGTGGCGGTCCTGCTGAGCGCACTGGGGATCGGTGTGCTGCTGAGTGAGTGACAGCGGCGTCACCTGAGTGTCACCTCTGTGTCACCTGAATGTCACCTGTGTCACCTGAGTGTCACCTGTGTCACCTCTGTGTCACCTCCCTGTGTCACCTGTGTGTCACCTGAGTGTCACCTGTGTGTCACCTGTGTCACCCCTGTCACCCCTGTCACCTCCCCGTGTCACCTGTGTCACCTGTGTCATTGCTGTCACCTCTGTGTGTCACCTGAGTGTCACCTGTGCCACCTCCCTGTGTCACCTGTGTGTCACCTGTGTGTGTCACCTCTGTGTCACCTCTGTGTCACCTGTGTGTCACCTGTGTGTGTCACCTCCCCATGTCACCTCTGTGTCAACTGTGTCCCCTCTGTGTCCCCTCAGGTGGGAAGTGCAAGTGCCGGAGCAAGGCCAGGTGGGACCTGGGGACATTGGGGACATTTGGGGACATTGGGGACATTGAGGAGGATTTGGGGACATTGAAGGGGTTGGATTGAGAGGAGACATTGAAGGGGTCGAGGACACTGGGGACACCTCTGGGGGATTTGGGGACATTTTGGGGACCTTGGGGACATTGGGGGGGTTGGGACAGTTTGGGGACACTGGGGTCTTGGGGACATTGGGGGGATTTGGGGACATTGAGAGGGTTGGGGACATTGGGGACACTGAGGGGGATTTGGGGACACTGGGGACACTTTGGGGACACTGGGAGCTTGGGGACATTGAAGGGGTTGGGGACATTTGGGGACTTTTGGGGACACTTCTGGGGGATCTGGGGATATTTTGGGCACCTTGGAGGCTGGGGACATTGGGGACATCGGGGACACTGGGAGGGTTGGGGACCCTTTGGGGACATCAGGGACATGCGGTGACCCTGCGCTGTCCCCTCTGTCCCCTCCCCCTGCAGCCGCCGCCCGCCCCCGGAGCTGCCACCCCCGGCGGGGACAGGTGAGTGTCCCCTCCCCCCCCCCCCCCGGTGGGGACACTGAGGCGATGGTGGCCTTGGGGACATCGGGGACATGGTGGCCTTCAGGACATTGGATCAACAGTGGCACCAGGAGGGGACATCAGGGTGACAGCGACTTTGGGGACATCAGGTCAGTGGTGGCCTTGGGGACATCAGGGCAAGGGTGGCACCAGGAAGTGACACAAGGCCTTGGGGACATCAGGGCAATGGTGGCCTTGGGGAAATCAGGGCCATGGTGGCACCAGGAGGGGACAAAAGGCCTTGGGGACATCAGGTCACTGGTGGCCTTGGGGACATCAGGGCGATGGTGGCCTTGGGGACATCAGGGCAAGGGTGGCACCAGGAAGTGACACAAGGCCTTGGGGACATTGGGTCAGCAGTGGCCTTGGGGACATCAGGGCATTGGCACCAGGAGGGGACACCAGGTCACTGGTGGCCTTGGGGACATCAGGGCAAGGGTGGCCGCAGTCCCTGCTGGTGTCCGGCCGATGTCCCCGTGTCCCTCCGAGACTCAGGGGACGTCCCCAGGTCCCTGCAGCTGCACGCGGCCGCGGTGGCACCGCTGTCCCCGCGGTGTCCCCAAAGTGTCCCCACGGTGTCCCCACGGTGTCCCCACGGTGTCCCCATCTTCATGGTGACACGGTGGCCACCATCCCCACGTCCCTCCAGCCGCCACCACGCGTCCCCAGATGTCCCCACATCGACTGCGCCGGTGTCCCCATGTTGTCACGTTGTCCCCTCATGTCCCTGGCTCCGCAGTGACCAATGTCCCCTACATGTCCCCTCACGTCCCGATGGTGACATGGTGGCCATGTCCCTCCTGATGCCACCACCACGTGTCCCCTCATGTCCCCTGATGTCCCCAACTCCATGGTGGCCACCACCCCCATGTCCCTCCGGGCACCACCACGTGTGCCCTGATGTCCCCATCTCCGTGGTGACGTGGTGGCCACCATCCTCAGCTGCCACCCCCTGTCCCCAGCTGTCCCCTCACGTCCTCGGTGACATGGCAGCAAAGCCGGGTGTCCCCCTGGACGCTGGAGACCACCCCGTGTCTCCAGCTGTCCCCTCACGACCTCGGTGACACGGCAGCAGATCCAGGCGGCCATCTTGATGCCGGAGACCACCGCGTGTCCCCAGCTGTCCCCTCACGTCCCCACGTCCTTGGTGACGCGGCAGCAGAACTGGGTGTCCCTCTGGACGTCGGAGGCCACCCTGTGTCCCCAGCTGTCCCCTCATGTCCTCGGTGACACAGCAGCAGAGCCGGGTGTCCCCCAGACGCCGGAGGCCACGCCGTGTCCCCAGCTGTCCCCTCAGGTGCCGATGTCCTCGGTGACGTGGGCGTAGATCTGGGTGGCCCCCTTGAAGCTGGAGGCCACCAGGAAGTGGCGGTGGCCGGCGGTGACGGGGACGAAGGCGCGGGGCATGGGCGCGGGCAGCTCCTGGGTGGGCTCCAGGCGGCCGCCGGCGCCCAGGCGGAAGACGTGGCTGGGCGCGAAGTCATTGCCCAGCAGGACGTAGTGCTGGCCGGCTAGGAGCAGCGGCTGGAACACCAGCGAGCCTCGTGCCAGCACCTGCTGCACCTCGCCGATGTCCTCGGTGACGTGGGCGTAGATCTGGGTGGCCCCCTTGAAGCTGGAGGCCACCAGGAAGTGGCGGTGGCCGGCGGTGACGGGGACGAAGGCGCGGGGCATGGGCGCGGGCAGCTCCTGGGTGGGCTCCAGGCGGCCGCCGGCGCCCAGGCGGAAGACGTGGCTGGGCGCGAAGTCATTGCCCAGCAGGACGTAGTGCTGGCCGGCTAGGAGCAGCGGCTGGAACACCAGCGAGCCTCGTGCCAGCACCTGCTGCACCTCGCGGAACATGGAGCCCTCCCAGCACATCACCTGGACACCAGGGGGTGGGTGAGGGACCACGGGGTGGGGTGGGGTGGGTTGGTTGAGTTGGATTGGGCTGGGTTGGGGAGGGTTGGGTTGGGTTGGGTTGGTTAAGTTGGTTGGGTTGGGTTGGTTGAGTTGGGTTGGAGAGGGCTGAGTTGGGTTGGTTGAGTTGGGTTGGGATGGATTGGGTTGGGTTGGAGCCCTCCTAGTGCATCACCTGGACGTGGGGGGTCAGTGTTGGGACCATGGGGTGATGAGATCAGTGATTGGACAATGGGGTGGGTGATGGGATCATGGGATGGTGGTGGGACCATGGGATGGTGATGGGACTGTGGGATGGGTGGTGGGACCATGGGATGGGTGGTGGGGTCATAGATCAGTGGTGGGACCATGGGGTGGTGGTGGGACCGTGGGATGGGTGGTGGGACCGTGGGATGGGTGGTGGGACTGTGGGATGGGTGGTTGGACCGTGGGATGGGTGGTGGGACCATGGGATGGGTCGTGGGACTGTGGGATGGTGGTGGGACCATGGGGTGGATGATGGGGTCATGGGATGCATGGTGGGACCATGGCGTGTTTGGGTTGGATGGGGTTGGAACCCTCCCAGCACCATCACCTGCACACAGGGTCAGGGGGTCAGAGGTGGGGCCACATGACCAAGATGGACCCCTGTGGTCATGTGACCATCATGACTGTGTTGGCCCCACATGACTCTGGTGACCCCCCATGACATTGATGGACTCCCATAGACCCATGGCCCTGGTGACCCACCATGACCACATGACCTCAATGTACCCCCATGTCCCCATGACCTTGCTGACCCCCTCTATGACCTTGATGGACCCCCATGAACTCATGACCTTGATGCACCCCCAATGACCTTGATGGAACCCCATGACCACATGACCTCAATGCATCCCCCATAACCCATGGCCCTGCTAACCCCCCCATGACCACATGACCTTGATGGAACCCCACAACTACATGACCTCAATGCATCCCCCATAACCCCACGACCCTGCTGACCCCTCCATAACCACATGACCTCAATGTACTCCCATGATTCTGGTGACCCACCATGACCCCATGACCCTGAGGGAACCCCATAACCACATGACTCTTGTTACCTCCCCTAACCCCATGACCTTGCTGATCCCCCGTGACATTCATGGACCCCCATAACCTTGATGGAACCCCATAGCCCATGATCTTGATGGACCCTCATAATCCCATGACCCTGCTGATCCACCATGACCTTGATGGACCTCCATGACCTTAACGGACCCCCATAACCCCATGACTTTGATAGACCCCCATAACCCCATGACCTTGATGGACCCCCATGACCTTGATGGAACCCCATGACCTTGATGGAACCCCATGACCTTAATGGACCCCCATAACCCCCTGACCCTGCTGACCCCCCATGACCCTGACGGACCCCCATAACCCCATGACCATGATGGATCCCCATAACCCCATGACCTTGACGGACCTCCGTGACCCCATGACCCTGCTGACCCCTCATTACCCTGATGGACCTCCATAACCCCATGACCCTGATGGACCCCCATGACCTTGATGGACCCCCATGACCTTGATGGACCCCCATGACCTTGATGGAACCCCATGATCTTAATGGACCCCCATAACCCCATGACCTCGATGTACCCCCATAACCGCATGACCCTGATGGACCCCCATAACCCCATGACCTTGATGGACCCCCATAACCCCCTGACCCCGTTCCCCTCCATGACCCCGACAGACCCCCATCACCCCACAACCCCTCAGACCCCACAACAACTACCACCAAACCCCGCCCACACCTAAACCCCACCTCCATCACCTTGGCGTCCCCCAGGAACCTGGTGAGACACAAGAAGACGCTTCCCCTGACGCGGAAGTGCTTGGCGGCGTACATGTTGGGCACGTGCGGGATGTCAGTGTGCAGCGTGAAGCCGCCGCCGCTCCAGCGGTACACCAGCAGCCGGTGCGCCGTGCTGCACACCACCAGCGCTGGCCGCCTGCTCCAGGAACTCCAGGTGCGTGTCGCGCTGCCACGGCCGCAGCGCCTGGTGCGGGTAGAAGGTGCCGGAAGCCCAGTGGAACACGGTGCTGGTGCCGCCCTTGGAGCTGTCGGCCACGCCCAGGTAGAGGTGGCCGCCCAGGCGGGCAGCAGCCACGGCGTGGGGACGGCGCAGGTGGCCCTGGCCCAGGGCTTGGTGGTGCACGAAGGATGAGCCGGGGCCTCCCAAGCGGTGCCACACTCAGGAGCCGCCGCCCAGAGACCCCACAACAACTACCACCAAACCCCGCCCACACCTAAACCCCACCTCCATCACCTTGGCGTCCCCCAGGAACCTGGTGAGACACAAGAAGACGCTTCCCCTGACGCGGAAGTGCTTGGCGGCGTACATGTTGGGCACGTGCGGGATGTCAGTGTGCAGCGTGAAGCCGCCGCCGCTCCAGCGGTACACCAGCAGCCGGTGCGCCGTGCTGCACACCACCAGCGCTGGCCGCCTGCTCCAGGAACTCCAGGTGCGTGTCGCGCTGCCACGGCCGCAGCGCCTGGTGCGGGTAGAAGGTGCCGGAAGCCCAGTGGAACACGGTGCTGGTGCCGCCCTTGGAGCTGTCGGCCACGCCCAGGTAGAGGTGGCCGCCCAGGCGGGCAGCAGCCACGGCGTGGGGACGGCGCAGGTGGCCCTGGCCCAGGGCTTGGTGGTGCACGAAGGATGAGCCGGGGCCTCCCAAGCGGTGCCACACTCAGGAGCCGCCGCCCAGCTGGGCCACCACCAGCAGAAGGGTGTCACCCAGAGGGACGGGGTGGCAGGCCACCGGCGAGGAGCCTGTGGGGACCGAGGGGACGTCAGTGGGGGGCACTGGGGACAGCGGGGACCTTGGGGATGCTGGGGACACCGGGGACATCGGGGATGTTGGGGGCACTGGGGATCTTGGGGACATTGGTGGCATCAGGGGTCTTGGGGACACTGGGAACATCAGGGGCTTTGGGGACACTGGGGGCACTGGGGGTATCAGGGGCCTTGGGGACACTGGGGGCACTGGGGACAGCGGGGACCTTGGGGACACTGGGGACACCGGGGACATCGGGGATGGTGGGGGCACTGGGGATCTTGGGGACACTGGGGGTATCAGGGGCCTTAGGGACATTGGGGACATCAGGGGCCTTGGGGACACTGGGGGCACTGGGGTGATGGGGAGCTCGGGGACATTGGAGATGTTGGGGACCTTGAGGACCTTGGAAATATGGAGGGCACTGGGGACATCAGGGACCTTGGGGGCACTGGGGAGCTTGGGGACACTGGAGATGTTGGGGACCTTGGGAATATGGAGGGCGTTGGGGACATTGGAGATGTTGGGGACCTTTGGGACCTTGGGGACATCAGAGATGTTGGGGTGATGGGACCTTGGGGACATTTGAGGACCTTGGGGACATCGGCAAGCTGCCTTTGTTCTCCCCAAGGCCACTCTGGGGACCATCAGCCCATTTTTGGTGTCCCCAAGGCCATCTCTGGGGTGCCACCTTCACCCTTGGTGTCCTCAGGCTCCATCTTGATGTTCCTCACCCATTTTCATCATTCCCACCCCAATTTTCACCATTTTCCACCCAATTTTTCACCATTTTCCCATTTTTATTCCCATTTTCCCCATTTCCTCCTTTTTCCCCCACCATTTTCCCCCATTTTTCCAATTCCCCCCCATTTTTTCCTCAACTTTTCTCCATTTTCCCCCACTTTCTCCCCCATTTTTCTCCATTTTCCCCTTTTTTCTCCATTTCCCCCCATTTCTCCCCCATTTCCCCTGTTTTTCCCATTTTTTCATCCCCATTTTTCTCGTTTTCCCCCATTTTCCCCTGTTTTTTCCCGTTTTTCCCCATTTCCCCCCGTTTCTCTCACTGTTGATCATTGTCAGGGTCTGGAATTTCCCCCCCATTATTCCCCATTTCCCCCATGGTTTTTTTCCATTGTTTCCCAGTTCTTTCCATTTTTTTCACAGTTTTCCCCATTTTCTCCCATTTCCCCCCTGATTTTTTAAATTTTTTCCCATTTTTTCACCATTTTCTCCCGTTTTTTGCCATTTTCCCCTCATTTCTCTCACTATTGATGATGCTGGGGGCCCAGAACTTCCTCCCCATTTTTCCTTTGTTTTCCCCCATTTCTTCCCCATTCTTCCCCATTTTTCCCCCATTCTTCCCCATTTTCCCCCCCATTTCTCTCACTGCTGACGATGCTCTGGGCCCGGAACCGCCCCCCGAGCTGCTCCCACTCCTACCCCATTCCCCCACCCCCCATTTTTGCCCATTTTTTCCCCATTTTTCATTGGGGTTTTTTCCCCATTTTTTTCCATTTTCCCCCATTTCCCCTGTTTTCCCACTGTTTCTCTCACTGCTGATGACGCTCTGGACCTGGAACCTCCCCCCGAGCTGCTCCCACTCCTACCCCATTTTCCCCCAGTTTTTCCCCATTTTTCTTTTGGCATTTTTCCCCGATTTTTTCCCATTTCCCCCCATATTTCCCCATTTTTCCAGTTTTTCTCCTTTTTTCCCCCATTTCTCTCACTGCTGACGACGCTCTGGGCCGGAAATCTCCCCCTGAACTGCTCCCACTCCTACCCCATTTTAGCCCCATTTTTGCCCATTTTTCCCCTGGCTTTTTTTAATTTTTCCCCCATTTTTCCCCATTTTTCCCCCCGTTTCTCTCACTGTTGGTGACACTCTGAGCCCAGAACCTCCTTCCCATTTTTCCTTTGTTTTCCCCCATTCTTCCCTGTTTTTTTTTTTTTGCATTTTTTCATTTTTCCCCTGTTTCTCTCACTGCTGACGACGCTCTGGGCCCAGAACCTCCCCCCGAGCTGGGCCCACTCCCACCCCATTTCCCCCCCATTTTTGCCCATTTTTTCCCCATTTTTCCTCATTTTTCCCCCCATTTTTCCCCATTTTCCCCCTTTTCCCCATTTTTCGCTCCGTTTCTCTCACTGTTAATGATGATCTGGGCCCGGAACCGCCCCCCGAGCTGGTCCCACTCCAGCAGGGCGCAGGCTCTGGCCGCCGGCTGCACCAGGGCCACCCCCGGCTGTCCCCCAAGCACGAAGGGCTCCGCGCCGAGCGACGAGAACGGCAGTGACTGGAACGGCCTCAGCTCTGCGGACAGGGGACAGCTTGGGGACATCGCTGGGGACACAGGGACATCACTGGGAACAGCCCCAGGGACAGGGGGACAGCTTGGGGACATCGCTGGGGACACGGGGACATCACTGGGGACATGGGGACAGCGCCAGGGACACGGGGACATGGCCAGGGACAGCCCCAGGGACACAGGGACAGCCTGGGGACATCGCTGGGGGCATGGGGACAGCTTGGGGACATTGCTGGTGACACAGGGACATCACTGGGGACAGCCTCAGGGACATGAGAACATCCCTGGGGACACCACTGGGGACACGGAGACAACTTGGGGACATCCCCAGGGGCACGGGGACATTGCTGGGGACACCCCAGGGACACAAGGACAGACTGGGGACAGACCCAGGGACACAGGGACAGCCTGGGGACACTGGGACAGTTTGGGGACACTGGGACAGTTTGGGGACACAGCCAGGGAGACGGGGACAGACCCAGGGACACAGGGACAGTTTGGGGACATGGCCAGGGACAGTTTGGTAACACAGGGACAGGTTGGGGACACTGGGACAGTTTGGGGACACTGGGACAGTTTGGGGACACTGGGACAGTTTGGGGACACGGCCAGGGACAGCCCCAGGGCCACCCCCGGCTGTCCCCCGAGTGACGAGAATGGCAGCAATTGGAACAGCTGCAGCTCGGGGGACAGGGGACAGCTTGGGGACATCGCTGGGGACATGGGGACAGTTTGGGGACATCCCAGGGACACAAGGACAGGCTGGGGACATCCCCAGGGACGTGGGGACAGACCCATGGACATGGGGACATCGCCAGGGACATCACCAGGGACACAGGGACAGCCTGGGGACATCGCTGGGGGCATGGGGACAGCTTGGGGACATTGCTGGTGACACAGGGACATCACTGGGGACAGCCTCAGGGACATGAGAACATCCCTGGGGACACCACTGGGGACACGGAGACAACTTGGGGACATCCCCAGGGGCACGGGGACATCGCTGGGGACACCCCAGGGACACAAGGACAGACTGGGGACAGACCCAGGGACACAGGGACAGCCTGGGGACACTGGGACAGTTTGGGGACACAGCCAGGGAGACGGGGACAGACCCAGGGACACAGGGACAGTTTGGGGACATGGCCAGGGACAGTTTGGTAACACAGGGACAGGTTGGGGACACTGGGACAGTTTGGGGACACGGCCAGGGACAGCCCCAGGGCCACCCCCGGCTGTCCCCCGAGTGACGAGAATGGCAGCAATTGGAACAGCTGCAGCTCTGGGGACAGGGGACAGCTTGGGGACATCGCTGGGGACATGGGGACAGTTTGGGGACATCCCAGGGACACAAGGACAGGCTGGGGACATCCCCAGGGACGTGGGGACAGACCCATGGACATGGGGACATCGCCAGGGACATCACCAGGGACACAGGGACAGCCTGGGGACATCACTGGGGACACAGGGACAGTTTGGGGACACGGCCAGGGACAGCCCCAGGGACACGGGGACATCTTGGGGACATGGCCAGGGGCAGTTTGGGGACACAGGGACAGGCTGGGGACACTGGGACAGTTTGGGGACAAGGCCAGGGACAGCCCCAGGGCCACCCCCGGGTATCCCCCAAGTGACGAGAATGGCAACAACTGGAACGGCCGCAGCTCTGGGGACAGGGGACAGCTTGGGGACAATGCTGGGGGCATGGGAATAGCCCCAGGGACATGGGGACAGCCTGGGGACATGAGTACAGCTTGGGAACACGGCCAGGGACAGCCCCAGGGACACGGGGACAGACCCATGTACATGGGGACATTGCAGGGGACATCACCAGGGACACAGGGACAGCCTGGGGACACTGGGACAGTTTGGGGACACGGCCAGGGACAGCCCCAGGGACACGGGGGCAGACCCATGTACATGGGGACATTGCCGGGGACATCACCAGGGACACAGGGACAGCCTGGGGACACTGGGACAGTTTGGGGACACGGCCAGGGACAGCCCCAGGGACACGGGGGCAGACCCATGTACATGGGGACATTGCCGGGGACATCACCAGGGACACAGGGACAGCCTGGGGACACTGGGACAGTTTGGGGACACGGCCAGGGACAGCCCCAGGGACACGGGGGCAGACCCATGTACATGGGGACATTGCCGGGGACATCACCAGGGACACAGGGACAGCCTGGGGACACTGGGACAGTTTGGGGACACGGCCAGGGACAGCCCCAGGGACACGGGGGCAGACCCATGTACATGGGGACATTGCCGGGGACATCACCAGGGACACAGGGACAGCCTGGGGACACTGGGACAGTTTGGGGACACGGCCAGGGACAGCCCCAGGGACACGGGGGCAGACCCATGTACATGGGGACATTGCCGGGGACATCACCAGGGACACAGGGACAGCCTGGGGACACTGGGACAGTTTGGGGACACGGCCAGGGACAGCCCCAGGGACACGGGGGCAGACCCATGTACATGGGGACATTGCCGGGGACATCACCAGGGACACAGGGACAGCCTGGGGACACTGGGACAGTTTGGGGACACGGCCAGGGACAGCCCCAGGGACACGGGGGCAGACCCATGTACATGGGGACATTGCCGGGGACATCACCAGGGACACAGGGACAGCCTGGGGACACTGGGACAGTTTGGGGACACGGCCAGGGACAGCCCCAGGGACACGGGGGCAGACCCATGTACATGGGGACATTGCCGGGGACATCACCAGGGACACAGGGACAGCCTGGGGACACTGGGACAGTTTGGGGACACGGCCAGGGACAGCCCCAGGGACACGGGGGCAGACCCATGTACATGGGGACATTGCCGGGGACATCACCAGGGACACAGGGACAGCCTGGGGACACTGGGACAGTTTGGGGACACGGCCAGGGACAGCCCCAGGGACACGGGGGCAGACCCATGTACATGGGGACATTGCCGGGGACATCACCAGGGACACAGGGACAGCCTGGGGACACTGGGACAGTTTGGGGACACGGCCAGGGACAGCCCCAGGGACACGGGGGCAGACCCATGTACATGGGGACATTGCCGGGGACATCACCAGGGACACAGGGACAGCCTGGGGACACTGGGACAGTTTGGGGACACGGCCAGGGACAGCCCCAGGGACACGGGGGCAGACCCATGTACATGGGGACATTGCCGGGGACATCACCAGGGACACAGGGACAGCCTGGGGACACTGGGACAGTTTGGGGACACGGCCAGGGACAGCCCCAGGGACACGGGGGCAGACCCATGTACATGGGGACATTGCCGGGGACATCACCAGGGACACAGGGACAGCCTGGGGACACTGGGACAGTTTGGGGACACGGCCAGGGACAGCCCCAGGGACACGGGGGCAGACCCATGTACATGGGGACATTGCCGGGGACATCACCAGGGACACAGGGACAGCCTGGGGACACTGGGACAGTTTGGGGACACGGCCAGGGACAGCCCCAGGGACACGGGGGCAGACCCATGTACATGGGGACATTGCCGGGGACATCACCAGGGACACAGGGACAGCCTGGGGACACTGGGACAGTTTGGGGACACGGCCAGGGACAGCCCCAGGGACACGGGGGCAGACCCATGTACATGGGGACATTGCCGGGGACATCACCAGGGACACAGGGACAGCCTGGGGACACTGGGACAGTTTGGGGACACGGCCAGGGACAGCCCCAGGGACACGGGGGCAGACCCATGTACATGGGGACATTGCCGGGGACATCACCAGGGACACAGGGACAGCCTGGGGACATCGCTGGGGACACGGGGACAGCTTGGGGACAGCCCCAGGGACGCGAGGACAGCCTGGGGACACGGGGACAGTTTGGGGACATGGCCAGGGACAGCTTGGGGACACAGGGACAGTTTGGGGACACAGGGACATCGGTGGGGACATCGCTGGGGATACGGGGACAATCCCAGCCCCTCCCAGTTCCATCCCCAGCCCTAAAACCCCCATTTTTAACACTAAACCACCTGTCCAAACCAGTCCAAACCAGTCTAAACCAGTTGTATTTCTTTTGGTTGAGGGCAAGTTTGGGAGATAACTCTTAAAGGGGCTTCTCTACGAAAGCAGATTCAATTGCCTCTTTCTTTCTAAATGGTTCGGGAGAAAATATTTCTTTGGAGAAAAAGTGGAAAGAAACCTGTTTATTAAACAATAGAACCCAAACAATATTAAACAATAAAACTTCTTACTGCTCTGAAAAAAACCCAAACTCAGAACAGTTTTTTCTTCAGGTTGCAGCTCGGCTCACTTAGTTTCTGATCAGTCTCTCTGGTGCTGGAAATGCCGTGGCCCAGGCCCGGCCAAGGGGTTTTAGGTGGAGCTGTCGGTGCTCTTCTGGGTGTTCAGTCTAGAGCAGGCTTGAACAGGTTTAAGAAAAAGGAAAAATCACAGTTCAAGGAACTTCTTTGCTTTAGCTAGCTAAAACTAACTAAAAGCAAAAAAAAGAGGGGGAAAAGAGGAGCTCTGTCTTGCTGTCTGTACGTCCGCAGAAAACACAGTCTAGGAGCAGGAATATGGAGGAGCGAGTGCAGTTTGAAAACAAATTGCGCGCTTCTTTTTTCTCTTTTTCACTCTCTGGAAGAGTCTTAAAGGTGTAAAACTTATTATTCAGTATAAACAGAACAAGACGATTGGGGATAAAAGCATCATATAGTCAACTCAGGACATTTTACCTCTTATCCTCATATCGTCAGCTTACTACTAAAACTAATATATATTCTAATTCTACAAACATGTACATTATACATCTAATATACAGCTATACACAGACAATGGTAGTAACATTTATTAAACAGTGATATTTATACATAGTTCTCACCCAACAATTAGATTTCTCTGAGGTACACATCGTGTTCTTCCATCTTTTTGCATTATCTACTATGTGCAACTTGGTCTCTGAGCAAAAACAACCTTACGAATGGGTTTGTTTGTACTCGAGGCAGGATTGATCTAAACTGTTTTCTTTAACAAACTCCTGACATGTACTACTGGGACTTTGTTTCTATCTGCTCTGTGCAAAGGCTCAGATTGGGCAGGGCTCACTCGGTTAGTAGAGCTTCGGGTATTAACTAACCAGGTGGCTTTTGCCAGATGTTGCTCTCAATTTTTGAAAGATTCCCCACCTAAGGCTTTTAAGGTGGTTTTTAGCAGTCCATTGTACTTTTCTACTTTGCTTGCAGCTGGTGCATGGTAGGGGATATGGTACACCCACACAATGCCATGTTCTCTGGCCCAGGTGCTGATAAGGCTGTTTTTGAAATGAGTCTCATTGTTTGACTCAATTTTTTCAGGGGTACTATGTCTCCACAGGACTTGTTTTTCAAGGCCCAGGATGGTGTTACGGGCCGTAGCATGAGGCACAGGGTAGGTCTCTAACTACTCTGTGGTGGCTTTTACTATTGTGAGCACATAGCGCTTGCTTTGGCGTGTCTGGGGCAGTGTGATGTAGTTAATTTGCTAGGCCTCTCTATACTTGTAGTTGGACTACCGCTTACTATACTATAAGGGTTTCACTCTTTTGGCTTGTTTGATGGTAGCACACGCCTCACAGTCATGGATAACTTGAGAAATACTGTCCATGGTTAAATCCACCTTTCGGTCTTGTGCTCACTTATACGTGGCATTTCTACCTTGATGACTTGAGGCATCATGGGCCCATCGAGCTAGGAATAACTCTCCCTTGTGCTCCCAATCTAGGTCTATCTTGGACACTCTTATCTTTGAAGCCTGGTCTACCTGCTCATTGTTTTTGTGCTCCTCATTAGCTTTACTCTTGGGGACATGGGCATTTACATGGCGGACTTTCACAGGTAGCCTCTTTACCTTGGCAGCTATGTCTTTCTACTCTTTAGCAGCCCAAATTGGTTTTCTTCTACGCTGCTAATTAGCTTCTTTCCACCTCTCCAGCTACTTCTACAGAGCATTGGCTACTATCTATGAATCAGTGTAGAGGTAGAGCTTTGACCACCTCTCTCTTTTAGCAATGTCCAAGGCCAGTTGAACAGCTTTGAGTTTAGCAAGTTGGCTTGATCCACCTTCTCTTTCAGTGGCTTCTGCAACTTGTCGTGTGGGGCTCCATACTGCTGCTTTCCATTTCCAATTCATTCCTACCATGCGACAGGAACCATCAGTAAAAAGAGCGTATTGTGTTTCTTCCGCTGGCAGTTGGTTATATGGAGGAGCTTCTTCAGCACGTGTCACTTCTTTTTCTTCTTCATCAGTGAGACTGAAGTTTTCACCTTTTAGCCAGTTTGTAATTACTTCTAGAATTTCCAATACGGGCACGCTGTGTTATGAGAGCAATCCACTTACTCTATGTAGCACTGGTGGCATGGTGGGTAGAGGGAACTTTTGCTTTGAACATCTACCCCAGTACTGGTAATCGGGGTGCCAAGAGGAGTTGTGTTTCAGTGCCTATCACCTCTGAAGCAGCTTGGACTCCTTCATAGGTTGCTAAAATTTCTTTTTCTATTGGAGTATAGTTGGCTTCAGACCCTCTGTAGCTTCAACTCCAAAATCCTAGTGGTCGGCTTCGAGTCTCTTCAGGCACTTTTTGCTACAGGATCCAGGACAAATAATGGTTCCCGGCTGCAGAGTAGAGCACATTCTTCACATCTGGTCTTGTCCTGACTGGGCTAAGGGCTACCGCATGAGTGATCTCCTGCTTAATCTGGACAAAGGCTTGTTGCTGCTCAGGGCCCTAGTGGAAAGTATTCTTCTTACGGGTGACTAGATAGAGAGGGCTCACAATTTGACTGTACTCAGGAATGTGCATTCTCCAAAAACTTATGGCACCTAGGAAAGCTTGTGTTTCCTTCTTGTTGGATGGTGGAGACATTGTTGTGATCTTGTTGATGACATCGGTGGGAATCTGACGCTGTCCATCTTGCCACTTGACTCCCAGAAACTGGATCTCTTGAGCAGGTCCCTTGACTTTGTTCTTCATGATGGCAAAGCTGGCTTTCAGGAGAATCTGGATGATTTTCTCTCTTTTCTCAAACACTTCTGCTGCTGTCTTCCCCAATACAATTGATGTTATCAATATATTGTAGATGTTCTGGAGCTTCACCTTTTTCTAGTGTACTCTGGATCAGTTCATGGCAGATGGTAGGACTGTGCTTCCACCCCTGGGGCAGCTGGTTCCAAGTGTATTGTACGCCTCTCCGGGTGAAGGCAAACTGAGGCTTGCATTTTGCTGCCAGCGGAATGGAGAAAAATGCATTGGCAATGTCAATAGTGGCATACCACTTCGCTGCCTTGGACTCTACTCATACTGGTGTGGCAGAGAGAATAGGGACAGGCGTTCGGAAGATCTCGGGCTGTCATGGAAACCGATAGGGCCCCTCTCTCCCCTGACTTAGAAAGATAAGAGATAGCCACAGGAAAAGAGGCCAAAGAATGTAACCTCTCCTAACACTGGCCTCTCCCAGTTTCCTTACTAACCATAAAAAGTAAAAGTTAGACCCCAGAAAGTAGAAGTAGAACCAAGGGTATATATATCAATGAGAAAACCAATAAAGGGCTTTTGAACCGTCTGCCATGCTGGTATCCGCAAGTTCTTAGCCCGAGCAGCCTTGGGGATTTGGGCTGCCGTGCTGTGTTCTGAACCAGGGCGCCGGGCCTTTAACCATAAGGCCACATACTGGAGTTCCAGCATGTCTGGTACAGCAGCGCTCAGTGGTGGAGTCACTTCATTCAATGCACAGTAGTCCACAATCTCTATTCTCCTTCAGATTTACGCACAGGCCAGATGGGGCTGTTGAAAGGTGAGTGGGTCTTGCTGACTACCCCTTGGCTCTCCAGCTCGTGGATTATTTTGTGGATGGGGATTACGGCATCTTGATTAGTTCTGTATTGTCGGCGGTGCACTGTCGAGGTGTTAATTGGCACTCGTTGCTCTTCCACCTTCAGGAGTCTTACTGCAGATGGGTTTTCTGATAGTCCAGGCAAGGTATTCAATTGCTTGACACCCTCTGTCTCTATAGCAGCTATTCCGAATGCCCATCTGAGTCTCTTTGGGTCTTTGAAATACCCACTTCGGAGGTAATCTATGCCCAAAATACATGGGGCTTCTGGGCCAGTCACAATAGGGTGTTTCTTCCACTCATTTCTAGTCAGGCTTAACTCAGCTTCCACCAAAGTAAAATCTTGTGATCCTCCTGTCACACCAGCAATAGAAATGGATTCTGTCTCCACATGTCTTGATGGAATTAAGGTACACTGCGCATCAGTGTCGACTAAAGCTTCATACTCTTGTGGCTCTGATGTGCCAGGCCAAGAAATCTACACTGTCCAGAAAACACGATTTTCCCTAGCCTCTACCTGGCTAGAGGCAGGGCCTCTTTAAGCTTGGTTATCTTTCTTTCCTTGGACATAGGTCTTAGAGGTTCCTTCAAGGGGATCGGACATGTCACCATCATCATCATACCTGGCAGTTCGGCTACGGGCAACTGGAGCTGCTTTCCTTGTGGTGGAACTTCCTCTCTGAGCCCTGTCTTCCTTCAATTCACGCACCCGTCGGGCCAGAGCAGCCGTGGATTTTCCATCCCATCGCCTCATGTTTTCTCCACAATCGCGCAGGAAAAACCACAGCTCAGCTCGTGGGGTGTATCTTCTCTCTCCATCTGGGGAACGTCTGCGTTGGGTACCAGGGCCTCTAATTTGTATAGCCGAGATTTGGAGAAGGTCTTTTTTAATCTCCTCTCTGAGCTTCTTATGATTCTCTTCAATCTTATCCTCTAATCTCTGCAGACATGTTTCCACCGTTGCGATTCTGGCTATGTACAGCATCTGCATATGCTCGGAGCTTCTTTGCCATGTCAAGTACAGTCTCTTCACTGTCATCCCGCTTCATTATGGTTAAAGCAGAAGCATATTTGTGTGGACTAAGTTGTACAAGTTTTCACCACATCACAGATGTACATGGTACCAGGTCTGGATTTACAGTGTTTATGTCATCTGAGAAGATAATCTCTGCCACTGCCATTTCTCTCAGGCGTTGAATCCCTTGTTTTAGGGTTTTCTACTGGGTTTGCTGCATATAGAGATCATCAGCACACAGGTATCTTTGTTCTACACTTCCCAGGACCCGTGCACAGAGGCTGTGAGGGTTAGCCCCCCTTATCATGCCTTGGTTGATGACAGGATCATGTGACAGGGATCCCAAATGCCTTGCTTCAGTGCCGTCTAAAACTGAAGCCTCGCCTGCAGCATCCCAGAGACGGACTAACCAACTAATTATAGATTCATCAGGTCTCCGAGTGTAATCCTTTCTTAGGCCACGAAGATCCTTCAGGGAATAGGACTCAATAGTATCTTCTGCTGTTATGTCAGTTGCTTGAACTGTGGTTTTTGTATCAGTAATTGCTGTTGAGGGTCCTTCCCTTGGATCATCATCGTCGGTCACTAACCAATTAGTTTTCTTTGTGTGCTTTTTTGCTGCTGCAACTGCCAGTGGCTTGGGGTTACTGTCTGTTTTAGCTACAGCCTGAGTAGCTGGCGTAGCTGCTGATTTATCTCCCTGCCCCCCTGCCTCTGTCTGCTACCCTACAGTATCTTATCTAGCAGTGTGCGATAAGCATAGGCCAGGGCCCAGCTTATTGCAATGAGCCTTTTCTCTTTAGAGTCATCGTGGCACTTCTCTTTTAGGTATTTCCCCACCTCAGCTGGGTTCTGAATTAGCGGAGAATTCCTTCAGGGTTTGGCCCATATTTTCCCATTCTCCACACCACTCAGGATTCTCCACATGTCTACTTCTGTGTCAGGGGTCTCATCAGCTCTTCTGGACATCTCAGCCCTCATTCTAGAGAAGCTGCAGACCATATAGAGGAAGCTTACCAGATTAAATACCAGAAAGGTGGTCTCTTTAACATTCAGGGGAAACTGAACATTCTCAAAAAGTGACGTAACAGATTCAAAGGAGAAGAAGGAAAGGAAAGGCTGGAAAGCCTCATTCTACCTGAAAAATCCCCTATCTCACTCCCCAAATCCCCATTTTTAACCCCAAAATCCCCATTTTCCCCCCTCAAATCCCTAATTTTACCCCTAAAATCCCCATTTTTAACCCTAAAAATCCCCTGAATTTTCTCCCCCCAGTCTCTCCCAGTCCCTCCCAGTATATCTCACTCCCCAAATCCCCATTTGTAACCCCAAAATCCCCATTTTCCCCCCTCAAATCCCTAATTTTACCCCTAAAATCCCCATTTTTAACCCTAAAAATCCCCTGAATTTTCTCCCCCCAGTCTCTCCCAGTCCCTCCCAGTATATCTCACTCCCCAAATCCCCATTTTTAACCCTAAAAATCCCCTGAATTTTCTCCCCCCAGTCTCTCCCAGTCCCTCCCAGTACAAACCAGTATAACCCAGTCCTCTTTGCCCCCTAAAATCCCCATTTTTAACCCTAAAAATCCCCTGAATTTTCTCCCCCCAGTCCCTCCCTGTAAAACCCAGTATATCCCAGTCTCTTGTTTTGCCCAAAATCCCCATTTTCCCCCCTCAAATCCCTAATTTTACCCCTAAAATCCCCATTTTTTTGCCAAAAATCCCCCATATTTTCTCCCCCTAGTCCCTCTCAGTTCCCTCCCAGTTCATCCCAGTATAACCCAGTATATCCCAGTTCCATTTTCCCCTCTAAAATCCCAATTTTTCCCCTAATATCCCCATTTTAACCCTAAAATCCCCATTCCCCCCCCCCCAAATCCCCCATTTTTGACCCAAATCCCCCGGATTTTCTCCCCCCAGTTCCCTCCCAGTCCCTCCCAGTATAAGCCAGTATATCCCAGTTCCATTTCACCCCAAAATCCCCATTTTTAACCCTCAAATCCCCCTTTTTTCACCCAAAACCCCCCAGATTCCCCCCCAGTCCCTTCCAGTCCCTCCCAGTATAAGCCAGTATATCCCAGTTCCATTTCACCCCAAAATCCCCATTTTTAACCCTCAAATCCCCCTTTTTTCACCCAAAACCCCCCAGATTCCCCCCCAGTCCCTTCCAGTCCCTCCCAGTATAATCCAGTCCCATTTTCCCCCTAAAATCCAAATTTTTAACCCTAAAATCCCCATTTTTACCCCTCAAATTCTTAATTTTACCCCTAAAATCCCCATTTTTCCCCCAAAAATCCCAATTTTAACCCTAAAATCCCCATTTTTAACCCTCAAATCCCCATTTTTTGACCCAAAACCCCCGGATTCCTCCCTCCCAGTTCCCCCAGTCCCTCCCAGTATAACCCAGTATATCCCAGTTCCATTTTCCCCCAAAAATCCCCATTTTTCCTCCTAAAATCCCCCTTTTTTGACCCAAACCCCCGGATTCCCCCCTCCCAGTCCATCCCAGTCCCTCCCAGTATATCCCAGTATGTCCTAGTCCCATTTTCCCCTCTAAAATCCCCATTTTTCCCCCTAAAATTCCCCTTTTTAACCCTAAAATCCCCAATTTTAATGCCCAAACCCCCCGTATTCCCCCCTCCCAGTCCCCCCCAGTCCCTCCCAGTCCCTCCCAGTCCCCCCCAGTCCCTCCCAGTTTGTCCCAGTCCGCACTCGAAGATCTCCCGCCGCTCTCTCCGCTCCTCCCGGCGCTGCTGCAGCAGCTGCGGCACCCGCGCGGCGTCTCGGGGGGTGCGGGCTGGGGGCAGGGGGACAGGTGTGTCCACCTTTTACTTGCAAAGACTATAAATCTCATGACGGTGATGTCCAGCTTCCCTTGGTCGAAGCTATCAATCCTTGAGTTGATGTTCAACGTCCTTTCTCAAGCTGCTTTTTACTGTTTTGCTAAGGTGTTGAGATAAGCATATTTCCTTTACATGCATTCTAAACCTATATTTTTAAAGCTCCTTATTACAAGCAATATTCTAAAAAAAAAGATTATTATTGCAAAGCTGTTTAAATGCTTAGCTACGTGCAGAAAGTTCCTGTCCAGCAGCAACATAATTAAAGCTTTAATTCAGATGCTATTTGCAAACAAAGGATAATTTTCAAGGCCTTTTTCCATGCTTTACTCCCACAGTTATTTTTTAGAATTCATCTTTTAATTGTCCCATGATCAGTTTCCACACAAATTGCAATCACAAGTACACACACTATCTGTATGTACCTGACACGAAACACAACTTTGTATCTCACAGTAATATTTGTAGTCCTTTTGGCATCATTTTTACCATCTTTTTCTCTGATAGGTCAAGGGGGTGCCACTTTGGGTTCCCTGGAGACATTTCTGGGGCACATTTGGGGCAGTTTTGGGTCTGGGGAGGGAATTCAGAGAGAACTTGGGGGTCTGGAGGACACTTAGGGGAGCCGGGTGGGCACTTGGAGGGGCACTCAGGGATTCTGAGGGACAGTTCGGGGTCCGGGGGAGCACTTGGGGGTCCAGGGGGGCCCTTGGAGGTCAGGGTGGGGAATTTGGGGCTCTTCGGGGTCCGGGCAGGCCCTTGGGGGGCTCGAACGGGGCTTTCTGGGACGCGAGGGGTGATGGGAGTTGTAGGGGTGGGTATAACGGTTTAACGGGTATAAAGGTTTAAAGGGGCCGCGGAGCATCACGGGAGTTCTAGGCGCAGCTACAGTGGTTCTGGGTGGGGCGCGGAGCATGATGGGAGCTGTAGTCCGGAAAGTGGTTGGAACGCGGCGTCTGGGGGTCCGGGAAGGCGCTTGGGGGACACTTTTGCGTCCTAGCCGCGACTTGAGGTGTTTGGAGGGAACGCAAACGGTTCTGGAGCACTTAGAGGGCACTTGGGGAGCTCTAACCAGGCTCCTTAGGGCGCAGGTCATGATAGGAGTTTTAGGCTTGGGACTGTGTTATGAGGGGTTCTGGGGCCGCGGGGGATGAGAGGAGATGGATTCCCAGAAGTGGCTGTGCCAGGTATCTGTGGGGTTGGGAGCACTCAGGGGATCCGGGGACGCTTTTGGGGTGTCCTGAATGGGCGCTGAGCAGGCACCGAGGGATCTTGGAGGGTCTGGGGGACACTTACGGGATAGATTGGGGGAGGATACCGGGGTGGGCTCTGTGGAGTGCGGGCGTTGCAGTCCCGGCTCCAATGGGGCTCTGTCGGGCCGCGGGGCATGACGGGAGTTGTATGCAAGAACGAAAAGATGGCGCCGACAGCAGGCACCGCCTTTAAGGCCCCGATCCCTGGGGCTGTTTGGTTGTGGGCGTTGATGGACGGGAGCTTTGGCAAACGGGAGGCGGCGGGGTGGGAACAGCCCATTCAATCCCTCCATTCCCTCCCAGTATTGCCCAATTCATTCCCAGTACAACCAAGTACCTCCACCATGGCCCTCCAGGCTCTCCCAGTGCAGACCAGTTCATCCCAATACACACAAGTTCATTCCCAGTTCCTTCCAATGTCATTCACAGTATGCCCCCGTGTCTCCCAGTCTTCCCTGCAATGTCCCGTTCCCCAGTGTCACTCCCAGTATATCCCAGTATGTTCCAGTATGTCCCAGTGTGTCTCAGTGTACTCCCACAGTCCCTCCCAGTCTGCCCAGATTCCCCCTCAGCATTCCTCATGTTCCCAGGTTGTCCCAGTCCTTCCCAGTGTCACTACCAGTATATCCCAGTGTTATGAATAAAAAGTTATCTATTTTTGTTTAAGGTTACAGAGCTAAAACCGGTTAGACCAATTGCTGTTAAATTAGCTTCATTGTTAAGAGTTCTTCTTTAATTGCCCGTCAATGGTTGGTGATTTAGCCGTTGTCCTCCTGATGCTTGCCCGGGAGCAGCACCTGAACACGGCAGCACCAGGAAAATAGGAGTGGCCTGAGACCACGTATGCAGATGAGAAATGCACTGCTCCAAATTTTCCTGTCTCTTGGGGACAGTGGCGGCGTGGGCGCAACCCGTCGATTTCTCCCCACCTGAGCTGAATCTCTTTAATAAAGGCATTAAAAAGGAGAAAGATCTCCTGCCCATCTATTTCACCAGTGTCTCCCACAGTGTTCCCAGTGTTCCCCAGTATGTCCCAGTCCTCCCCAGTGTTTCCAAGCACAGTTTAATGTCTCACGGTTGCCATGGCAGCCAAAGCCAGCAGTGGGGTCAGGGCAGTATCCATGGCCACAGCCCCTTGCCGTGGCCCAGTGCAGCTTGGGCTGATGATCCACCCTCACAGCTGGCCCAGGGCAGCTCTGTAGTGGTTTTGGTGGCACCTCAGGCTGGCACACACCTGAGGAGTGTGTCTGTTTTCAGTGGGGAAAATCAGGAGTTTCAGATTGCTTCAAAAACCAGAAAAAGGGAAAACTCCTCTTAGGCTGAGTGCAGGCAGCTCTCCAAGCACAGCAGGTCCCAGGTGAGTGAGGAGAGACAGGATGGGGCTGGGGAATGTGGAGCAAGGTTGTCCACACTGGGTCGGAGCTCAAGGCACAGCTTCTCTGAGCAGGCCAGAGCTCCTGAAGAGAGACCCTGGGACAATATCAATCACAGAATGCTGCAATCACCTCTGCTCTGAAGAGGATTGTAATAAAATACACCCTTTAAAATAGGAATGTGTATGTCTTAGAAGCTCTTTGAAATATTTCTCCATAAGAGGACTAGGAAAAATTTAATGACCCTCTGGGGCTTTGGTGTTGTTTACATCAGACTCAGTCCCTGAGAGAGTCTTCAAAGAACTTTTCAAAAACTCTAAGTCAAATTCAAACACTGAACTTGCTTGAAGTTTTAATGGGTCCCACTGAGGGACACAACTAAGAAAGTGTCCCCAGGTTCCAGTTAAAGCAGAACACTGGAGGCAGTGATGACAGCTGGGGACAAACAAGGCAAAGGTAGAGAATTTTAGAGGCAGAATAACTATTTTGGACATGGATGACAGGAGGAGAAACACAGATCTTTTCCAGAGGAAGGAAAGCAAGAGTTCCAAGGGCAGTTGAAAGGAGGCCATCAGAGGGCAAGGTCAGCCAGACCTCTCCATTTTTGTAGCTTTTGTCTGAAAGCAAGCCTTGGATAGCAGGAATTTCAGAGATAGAATCCTAATTTGTGCCATTTCTGCATTGATAAGCGGAATGGTTTTTTCCACAGGAAGGAAAGCACAAAGGACAGGTATTTCAAAGGCAGATGAGAGGTGACTCCCAGGAGCTCAAGCAAGACAGACTTGTTTACCCTGGCAGCTGCTTTTACAAAGGCATCCTTGGATATGCTGGATCCATGGATATATTTTAGGAGGAGGAATCTCAATTTTGACCACAGACATTTCGACAAGCATGACAGTTCCTTTGCGTTGGAAGGAAAGCACTATGCCTCGGTGTTTAAAAACCGGTCAGAGGCAGCCTCCAAGAGGCCAAAGGCAGCCAGACCAGTCTGTGCTGGCAGATTTCGCTCGGAAGCAATCCCTGGATGGACACATTTGGAGGTTATGAGTGTCTATCGGAAATTTCCCGCATTCTTTTCCTCTCG
>NW_024501628.1:0-765 GCF_017590055.1 Onychostruthus taczanowskii
GCAATAGTGACCACGGGGATACCAGGAGTGACCACAGGGACACCAGGAGTGACCACAGGGACACCACGGGGGACACCGGGGGTGACCACAGGGACACCAGGAGTGACCGCGGGGACACAAGGAGTGACCATGGGGACACCAGGAGTGACCACAGGGACCCCACGGGGGACACCGGGGACACCAGGAGCGACCACGGGGACACCGCGGGGGACACCGGGGACACCAGGAGCGACCACGGGGACACCGCGGGGGACACCGGGGACACCAGGAGCGACCACGGGGACACCGCGGGGGACACCGGGGACACCAGGAGCGACCACGGGGACACCGCGGGGGACACCGGGGACACCAGGAGCGACCACGGGGACACCGCGGGGGACACCGGGGACACCAGGAGTGACCGCAGGGACACGGGGGAGGACCTTGGGGACACCAGGGGTGACAAAAGGGACACCACAAATGACCGCAGGGACACCCAGAGTGACAACAGGGACACCGGGAGTGACCGCAGGGACACCAGGAGTGACAACAGGGACACCAAGAGTGACCACAGGGATACCAGGAGTGACAGCGGGGACACCGGGAGTGACCGCAGGGACACGGGGGAGGACCTTGGGGACACCAGAAGTGACCACAGGGATACCAGGAGTGACAGCGGTGACACCGGGAGTCATGGGGACACCGGGAGTGACAGCGGGGACACCGGGAGTGACCACGGTGACACGCAGAGTGCCCGCAGTGACACCGGGAGTGACCACAAGGACA
>NW_024501629.1:0-765 GCF_017590055.1 Onychostruthus taczanowskii
CCCCGCTGTCCCCGCTGTCCCCTCTCACCAGCTCGCCCCCCTCGTAGCTGACCACGCTCAGCAGGGCCAGCAGGGCCCCGGTGGCCTCGGGGGACGGCAGGGTGGCCACCAGCAGCTCCTCGGTGGCCTCGTCCTCGCTGGCCGGCGGCGGCCGCTGCAGCGTGCCCGGCGTGTTGGGCATCCAGGCCGCGTAGTCGTACTGGGGAGGGGACAGCGGGGTCACCTGGGGTCACCTGGGGTCACTGGGGTCACCTGGGCATCACCTGGGGGTCACTGACCCCTAAACTGCCCCAGGGTTACCTGGGGGTCATGGGGTCATGGGGGTCACTGACCCAAAACCACCCTGGGGTCACCTGGGGGTCACTGACCCCTAAACTGCCCCAGGGTCACCTGGAGTCACCTGGGAGTCACTGACCCCTGAACCACCCCGGGGTCACCTGGCGGTCACTGATCCCTAAACTGCCCTGGGGTCACCTGGGGGTCACCTGGGGTCACCTGGGGGTCACTGGGAGTCACTGGGGGTCATGGGGTTATGGGTGTCACTGACCCAAAACCACCCTGGGGTCACCTGGGGGTCACTGACCCCTAAACTGCCCTGGGGTCACCTGGGGGTCACAGGGGTCACTGACCCAAAACCACCCTGGGGTCATCTGGGGGTCACCTGGAGGTCACTGACCCCTAAACCACCCTGGGGTCACCTGGAGTCACCTGGGGGTCACCTGGGGGTCACTGATCCCAAAACTGCCCTGGGGTCACCTGGGGGTC
>NW_024501630.1:0-765 GCF_017590055.1 Onychostruthus taczanowskii
ACCCTCCCCAAACCCACCGAGACCCCCCGAGAGAGCTCCGAGACTCCCCCGAGAGCACCCCCAGACCCACCGGGACCCCCCTGAGACCCACAGAGACCACCCGAGAGCGCCCCCAGACCCACCGGGACCCCCACGGATACCAAGACCCCACCCCCCCAGGAGCCTCTCAGGGATCCCCAAGAACCCCTGGAAGACACCGGGACCCCCCCAATGACCCCCCCCCGGGGGACAGCAGGACCTCCCTGGGGACCCAGAGACCCCCGGGGACCCTTCACCCACCTCCCGGGGGCACCCTCAGGACCCCCCCACAGTTCACCCCCCTCCCCAAATATCCCCTCCAGGAGCCCCCCAGTCCCTTCTGCGACCCCCAAAGACCGGACACGGCCCCGCGGGTGTGGGCAGGACACAAATCCCGTTTATTAAAGGCTGAGCAGAGCCCGGACTGCCCCAGAGGGGCTCGGGGGGCGCTCCCGGGGGGCTTCGGGGATGGAACCATCCCGGACGCCCCCAGACCCTTGTGCAGCTCTGGGAGGGGCTCGGGGGTCGCTCCCGGGGGGCTTCGGGCTCATCCGCGGCCCTTCCTGGCGCTGTCCTTGCCGGCCTTGGGCGCCGTGAGCAGCGCCAGCTGCTTGGGCAGCGCGCCCTGCGCTCGCTGCACGGTCTCCCGCTCGATCCGCATCCGGATCCCGACCTCCAGGCGCTGCGAGAGCACCGGGGGGGTCAGGGCGGCCCGGGGAGACCCCCCCGGACCCCCGGGACCCCCCC
>NW_024501631.1:0-765 GCF_017590055.1 Onychostruthus taczanowskii
TGGGATCCCATTTCCCATGGATCCCATGACCCCATTCCCATTTCCCCTGGATCCCATGATCCCATTCCCATTTCCCAAGGATCCCATTCCCACTTCCCATGGATTCCATGATCCCATTTCCATTTCCCATGGATCCCATGATCCCATTCCCATTTATTTCCCCTGGATTTTGGGATCCCATTCCCATTTCCCATGGATTCCCTGATTCCATTCCCATTTATTTCCCCTGGATTTTGGGATCCCATTCCCATTTCCCCTGGATTTTGGGATGCCATTCCCATTTTTTTCCCCCGCGTTTTGGGATCCCATTTCCCATGGATCCCATTCCCATTTCCCCTGGATTTTGGGATCCCATTCCCGTTTCTTTCCCCCGGATTTTGGGATGCCATTCCCATTTCTTTCCCCCGGGTTTTGGGATCCCATTCCCGTTGTTTTCCCCTGGGTTTTGGGATCCCATTTCCCATGGATCCCATTCCCATTTCCCCTGGATTTTGGGATCCCATTCCCGTTTCTTTCCCCCGGATTTTGGGATGCCATTCCCATTTCTTTCCCCCGGGTTTTGGGATCCCATTCCCGTTGTTTTCCCCTGGGTTTTGGGATCCCATTTCCCATGGATCCCATTCCCATTTCCCCTGGATTTTGGGATCCCATTCCCGTTTCTTTCCCCCGGATTTTGGGATGCCATTCCCATTTCTTTCCCCCGGGTTTTGGGATCCCATTCCCGTTGTTTTCCCCCGCGTTTTGGGATCCCATTTCCCATGGATC
>NW_024501632.1:0-765 GCF_017590055.1 Onychostruthus taczanowskii
AAAAATGTAAAAGCTAAAACTTAAGGCGTTGTGGGAACATTATCTGAGGATTAAAAGGCCGTGGACAAGGATACCCTGGGCAGGGATGGAGCGTGGAGCTGCTGGCACCAGTGAGCTGCCTGCCAGGGAGTCACTTGAACATTTCCCTTTCAGAGGCACAGCCATGCAGGTTTACAGGAACTGTGCATATGTTGCATCCCAGCGCTCCTCATCTGATCCACCGATGCTCCGTGGGTCGTAAAAATTAAACGGGCATAAATCCATCAGCGCCAGGGCTCTTCCTCGAGCTATAAATCCCACGAAAGCTAATTAAAGAGGACAATGGTGCCCATTTAAAGCTGGCACAGGGATGCAGGAGCCATTATCACCGGGAGAACAGGGCTCCAAATGGATTTGTGAGGCCGAGGAGCTGGCGTTGAGCACGGCCCAGCCCGGCACAGCCGGCGGCTCTGCCTGGCACAGAGGGGAGATTGTGTTAAAGCCCCCAGGATTGATTTCTCCTCTGCTTTGCCTTGGAAATCAAATCATCCTGTTAAGGTTTGTGCAGGAGTTTGTTCTTGGAATGTTATCTGGCAGCTCAGGGAGCTTCTCCTGGGCTTGGTTGGTTGAGCCTTGGTCGCTGCCGGAGGGGAGCAGGCTCTGCTGCTCTTCCCTGAAAGCCTCCAAAGGAGGGCTGTTCCCAGGGATTGGTGTTGGGATCAGGGTTAAGGCTTGCCTGGGATGCTGCCCCTCTGCAGGGCTTGTTGCTCTCCTGAGGTTTGAGTT
>NW_024501633.1:0-764 GCF_017590055.1 Onychostruthus taczanowskii
TCCCCGATCCCAAATCCCCCTTTTCCCGATCCCAAATCCCTCTTCCCCCGACCCCAAATCCCTTTCGCCAATCCCAAATCCCCCTTTTCTCATTCCCGGTTCCCCCCCGATCCCAAATTCCCCTTTCCCCCGATCCCAAATCCCTTTTCCCCGATCCCAAATCCCTCTTTTCCCCATTCCCGGTTCTCTCTCACCGCGGCCTCGCTCAGCTCCGCCACATCCCGGGATCGGCTCCCGGGGGTCCCGTGGGGGCTCCGGGCGATCCCAAAGATTCCCGGCGATCCCAAAGATTCCCGGCGATCCCAAACCCTCCCGGCGATCCCAAAGTTCCCCGGAGTTCCCGATCCTTCTCTTCCCTGCCCCGCAAACTTTTCCCCTTTTGTCTCCGGCCCCGCCCCGGGACGGCCCCGGCGGGCGGAGCGGGATTTGGGATTTGGGATCGGGGCGGGCACCGGCTTTTGGGATTTGGGATCGGCATTTGGGATTTGGAATCGGGATTTGGGATCGGGGCGGGCACCGGCATTTGGGATCGGGATTTGGGATTTGGGATCGGGGCGGGCACCGGCATTTGGGATCGGGATTTGGGATTTGGGATCGGGGCGGGCACCGGCATTTGGGATTTGGAATCGGGATTTGGGATTTGGGATCGGGGCGGGCACCGGCATTTGGGATTTGGGGTCGGGATTTGGGATCGGGGCGGGGGCCGGGGTTTGGGATTTGGGCTCGGGATTTGGGACCGGGATTTGGGATTTGGGATCGGGGCG
>NW_024501634.1:0-764 GCF_017590055.1 Onychostruthus taczanowskii
ACAGTTCTTGGTGGTTTATTGCTCCCTTATTTTCTGTGCCCGGCTGAGCTGTGATCCATATGGGGCTGCTGAAGTTATTCCCGGAGCATTTCAAGGGCCCAGCCCCGTGGCAGTGACTGCCAGTGCCTGGCGAAGTGCAGTACAGCTCCAAACCTGACCTAACTCTCAAGCAGCCTCCCGTGTGACAGAGGCACGATCAAAGGGAGTTTTACATGTGTCAGCCTGTTGCTGCAGCAACCTGGCTGCTCTGCCTGCTGATAGGCACAGCTCTGCTGATCCGGGCTCAGATGGCTCAGATTAATCCCCTGGGACCGGGCCAGGGAAATCATTTGCAGCTCCTCGAGAATGAAGTGACTGTTCCAGGGAAACTACTCCCGAAATTCCTCCCGCTCCCCCTCCCTAGTCCATAACCTTTGTGGGAATGGCCGGGCTGGCACAGAGCCCCAGGACGGTCAGGAGAAAACTCTCTGAGCCACAGCAAGGAGCTCTAAGGTGGATTTGGCTTTTGTTGAATTTTTTCCTGAGTGTGAGCGCAGAAAAGGGTATTTTTGGGTGAGCAGGAACTGCGTTTTTGGGGGCTGGTTTCCCTCTGGGTGTTTACATGTCACTGCATCCAATTTCCAGCTCTCCAGATCTTCGTCGGGGCTGGGAGAGAGGCAGTGAAAGCCAAGGCCTGTGAGCACTGAGCTGAGCCTTCCCCAAAGCCAGGGCTCACCCCAGCCAGCCGGGCTGCAGGATGTGCAGCTTTGATGGAGACCTCAGGA
>NW_024501635.1:0-764 GCF_017590055.1 Onychostruthus taczanowskii
ATTGGGGAGGGGTCTCCACCGGGGTGGAGTTTAGGGGATTTTTGGTGGAATTTTGTGGTTTTTTTGGTGGAATTTGGGGCTGAGGAACTTTCTGGAGAACCTTGGGATGAAACTCAGCAACTCCTGGGTGGAATTTGGGGTGACCTGGATGGAATTTTGAGCTTTTGGGTGAAATTTGGGGTCTCCTGGACGGAATTTTGGGGTCGCCTGGATGGAATTTGGGGGTTTTGGGTGGAATTTGGGGTCACCTTGGTGGAATTTTGGGGTTTTGGGTGGAATTTGGGGTCACCTGGAAGGAATTTTGGGGTCACTTGGGTGGAATTTTGGGGTTTTGGGTGGAATTTGGGATCACCTGGACAGGATTTGGGGTCATCTGGATGGAATTTTGGGGGTCACCTGGATGGAATTTGGGGTCACCTGGATAGAATTTTGGGGTCACCTGAGTGGAATTTGAGGTCACCTGGGTGGAATTTTGGGGTCACCTGGGTGGAATTTGGGATCACCTGGATGGAATTTGGGGATGAGGAACCTTCTGGAGAACCTTGGGATGAAACTCAGCAACATCTGGACGGAATTTTGGGGTTTTGGGTGGAATTTGGGATCACCTGGACGGAATTTTGGGGTCACCTCAACGGAATTTTGGGGTCACCTCGACGGAATTTTGGGGTTTTGGGTGGAATTTGGGGTCACCTGGATGGAATTTTGGGGTTTTGGGTGGAAATTGGGATCACCTGGACGGGATTTTGGGGTTTTGGGTGGAATTT
>NW_024501636.1:0-764 GCF_017590055.1 Onychostruthus taczanowskii
CCACCCTTTTTTCCCAATTTTTTTTTTGTTATTTTTAACCCATTTTTTCCCCAAATTTTCACCCATTTTTCCCCAAATTTTTCCCTATTTTTTCCCCAATTTTCACCAATTTTTACCCCAATTTCCTCATTTTTTCCCATTTTCCCCTCTTTTAAACCCATTTTTCACCTGAATTTCCACCCATTTTTAACCCAATTTTCCCCAAATTTTCACCCATTTTTAACCCAATTTTTAACCCAATTTCCACCCATTTTTAACCCTTTCTTGACCCGCGTTTAACCCTTTCCTAGCCAGCCTTTAAACCCTTTTTTGCCCCTTTTTGGCCCCATTTTTAACCCAGTTTTTAACCCAATTTTCACCAATTTTTCCCCAAATTTTCCCCCATTTTTCCCCACATTTCCCCCCATTTTTAACCCAATTTTTAACTCAATTTCCACCTTTTTTCCCAGTTTTTTGTTATTTTTAACCCAAATTTTAACCCTCTCTCCCACCCATTTTTCACCAATTTTTAACCCATTTTTAACCCATTTTTCACCCATTTTTAACCAAATTTTCACCAATTTTTTACTATTTTTTCACCCATTTTTTCACCCATTTTTCCCCAAATTTCCACCCATTTTTCACCCAATTTCCACCCATTTTTAACCCTTTCTTCACCCACGTTTAACCCTTTCCTAGCCAGCCTTTAACCCCTTTTTTGCCCATTTTTTGCCCGTTTTTCCCCGTTTTTTGCCTATTTTTTCCCCATTTTTTGCCCGTTTTTC
>NW_024501637.1:0-764 GCF_017590055.1 Onychostruthus taczanowskii
CAAATTCACCTCAAAATCCACCTGGGAAAACCCAAAATTCCACAAATTCACCCCAAAATCCACCTGGGATCCCCAAAATTCCACAAATTCACCCCAAAATCCACCTGGGATCCCCAAAATTCCACAAATTCACCCCACAATTCCACTTGGAGCCCCTCAAAAATCCACCTAGGAACCCCCAATTCCTCCCAAAACTCATTTGGGATCCCCCAAAATTCCTCAAAGCCACCCCAGACCCCCAAAATCCCTCAAATCCTCCCCAAAATCCCTCAGGATCC
This sequence comes from Onychostruthus taczanowskii, assembly GCF_017590055.1. Taxonomy (NCBI): domain Eukaryota; kingdom Metazoa; phylum Chordata; class Aves; order Passeriformes; family Passeridae; genus Onychostruthus; species Onychostruthus taczanowskii. Next base: position 279 of record NW_024501637.1, read on the forward strand.
ATCAAATCCCACCAGGGACCCCCAAAAACCTTCAAATCCTCCCCAAAATCACTCAAATCTCCCCCAAAATCCATCTGGGACACCCAAATTCCCTCAAATCTTCCCCAAAATCCATTCAGGATGGCCAAAATCCCTCAAATTCACCCCAAAACCCACCCGGGACCCTCAAAATCCCCTCAAAATCCCTCAGGGACCCCCCCCCCGAATCCCTCAACTTCCCCCAAAATCCAACCGGGACCCCCAAAATCCCTCAGGGACCCTCCAAAACCTCACCCGGGACCCCCAAAATCCCTCAAAACCCCTCAGGGATCCCCCCAAAATCACTCAAATCCTCCCCAAAAACCACCAGGACCCCCCAAATCCTCTCAAAAATCCACCCGGGACCCCCCAAAATCTCCGAAATTCACCCAGATCCCCTCAAATCCCTCAAATTCCCTCAGGGATCCCTCAAATCTCCCCCAAAATCCCATCTAGGACCACCCAAAT
>NW_024501638.1:0-1187 GCF_017590055.1 Onychostruthus taczanowskii
CAAATGGGGGGAGGGGACAGAGCTGGGGGAGAGGGGACACACCTGGGGTCACACCTGGAGGGAGGGGACACACCCTGGGTTGGGAGGGGATGGATGGGATCGGGATCGGGATCAGGATCGGGATCGGGATCGGGATCAGGATCGGGATCGGGATCGGGATCAGGATCGGGATCGGGATCGGGATCAGGATCGGGATCGGGATCGGGATCAGGATCGGGATCGGGATCGGGATCAGGATCGGGATCGGGATCGGGATCAGGATCGGGATCGGGATCGGGATCAGGATCGGGATCGGGATCGGGATCAGGATCGGGATCGGGATCGGGATCAGGATCGGGATCGGGATCGGGATCAGGATCGGGATCGGGATCGGGATCAGGATCGGGATCGGGATCGGGATCAGGATCGGGATCGGGATCGGGATCAGGATCAGGATTGGGATCAGGATCAGGATCAAGATCGGGATCGGTATCAGGATCGAAATTGGGATCAGGATCGGGATCAGGATCGGGATCAGGATCGGGATCGGAATCAGGATTGGATCAGGATCAGGGTCAGGATCAGGGTCAGGATCAGGATCGGGATCAGGCTCGGGATCAAAATCAGGATCAGGATCAGGATCAGGATCTGGATCTGGATGAGGATCGGAATCGGGATCAGGATCGGGATCAGGGTCAGGATCAGGATCAGAGTCAGGAACAAAATCAGGATCAGGATCTGGATCAGAATCAGGATCAGTACCGGGATCGGGATCAGGATCGGGATCAGGATCAAAATCGGGATCGGGATCGGGATTAGGATCGGGATCAGGATCAGGCTCAGAACCGGGATCAGGATCGGGATCAGGATCAGGATCGGGATCAGGATCAGGATCAGGATCAGGATCAGTATCGGGATCAGAACCGGGATCAGGATCTGAATCAGGATTGGGATCAGGATCAGGATCTGGATCAGGATCGGAATCGGGATCAGGATCAGGATCAGGATCGGATCGGGATCAGGATTGGGATCAGGATCGGGATCAGGATTGGGACTGGGATCAGGATCCGGATCGGGATCTGGATCAGGATCAGGATGGGGATCAGGATCGGGATCAGGATCGGGATCGGGATCGGGATCAGGATCAGGATCGGGATCAGGATCGGGATCAGGATCGGGATCGGGATCGGGATCAGGATCAGGATCGG
>NW_024501638.1:1253-1534 GCF_017590055.1 Onychostruthus taczanowskii
GATCAGGATCAGGATCGGGATCAGGATCAGGATCAGGATCAGGATCAGTATCGGGATCAGAACCGGGATCAGGATCTGAATCAGGATTGGGATCAGGATCAGGATCTGGATCAGGATCGGAATCGGGATCAGGATCAGGATCAGGATCGGAATTGGGATCAGGATCGGGATCAGGGTCAGGATCAGGATCAGGATCAGACTCAGGAACAAAATCAGGATTAGGATCAGGATCAGAATCAGGATCGGGATCGGGATCGGGATCAGGATTGGATCAGGATCAG
>NW_024501638.1:2715-23007 GCF_017590055.1 Onychostruthus taczanowskii
AGATCCAGGTGAGAGCCAGGTGAGATCCAGGTGAGTCCGAGCCAGGTGAGATCCAGGTGAGTCTGAGCCAGGTGAGCCCCGATCCAGGTGAGATCCAGGTGAGATCCAGGTGGGTCCGAGCCAGGTGAAATCCAGGTGAGTCCGAGCCAGGTGAGATCCAGGTGAGATCCAGGTGAGTCTGAGCCAGGCGAGCCCCGATCCAGGTGAGATCCAGGTGAGATCCAGGTGGGTCCGAGCCAGGTGAAATCCAGGTGAGTCCGAGCCAGGTGAGATCCAGGTGAGATCCAGGTGAGTCTGAGCCAGGTGAGCCCCAATCCAGGTGAGAGCCAGGTGAGTCCGAGCCAGGTGAGACCCAGGTGAGTCCGAGCCAGGTGAGTCCCAGCCAGGTGAGTCCCAGCCAGGTGAGATCCAGGTGCGTCTGATCCAGGTGAGTCCCAGCCAGGTGAGATCCAGGTGAGTCCCAGCCAGGTGAGGCTGATCCAGGTGAGATCCAGTTGAATCTGAGCCAGGTGAGTCCAAATCCAGGTGAGCCCCGATCCAGGTGAGTCTGAGCCAGGTGAGTCCCAGCCAGGTGAGTCTGAGCCAGGTGAGATCCAGGTGAGTCTGATCCAGGTGAGTCCCGATCCAGCTGAGTCTGATCCAGGTGAGTCCGAGCCAGGTGAGATCCAGGTGAGATCCAGGTGAGTCTGATCCAGGAAATTTCCCCCAAATCCCACCTGGCTCTCACCTGGATTCATGACCTCCAAAATTCCCCCAAAATCCCGCCTGGATTCTACCTGGATCTCACCTGGACTCACCTGGATCCACCTGGATTTTACCTGGACCCACCTGGATTCAAGACTCCAAAAAATTCCCCAAATTCCCCCCCAAACCTTACCTGGATTTTACCTGGATCTCACCTGAACCCACCTGGATTCAAGACCCCAAAATTTCCCCAAATTCCCCCCCAAACCTCACCTGGATTTTACCTGGATCTCACCTGGACCCATCTGGGTTCATGACCCCCAAAATTTCCCCAAAATCCCCCCAAAAACTTCCCCCAAAAACCCTCAAAAACCTAAAAAAATCCCCAAAATCCCCTCTAAAATTCCTCCCTAAATTCCTCCCCAAATTCCCCCCAAATTTCCCACAAAATTCCCAAAATTCCACCAAAATCCCCTCTAAAATTCCTCCCTAAATTCCTCCCCAAATTCCCCCCCAAATTTCCCACAAAATTTCCCAAATTCCCCCCAAATCCCCTCTAAAATTCCTCCCCAAATCCCCCCCCAAAATTCCCACAAAATTCCCCCAAAATCCCCCAAATTCCCCTCAAATCCTTCCAAAATTCTCCCAAAATCCCCCCAAAAATCAGGATCAGGATCAGGCTCAGAACCAGGATCAGGATCTGGATCGGGATCAGGATCAGGATCAGGATCAGGATCGGGATCAGGATCAGGCTCAGTACCGGGATCGGGATCAGGATCAGGATCAGGATCAGGATCGGGATCGGGATCAGGATCAGGATCGGGATCAGGATCGGGATGTGGATCACGATCAGGATCAGGATCGGGATCAGGATCAGGATCAGGATCGGGATCAGGATCAGGATCAGGATCAGGATCAGTATCGGGATCAGAACCGGGATCAGGATCTGAATCAGGATTGGGATCAGGATCAGGATCTGGATCAGGATCGGAATCGGGATCAGGATCAGGATCAGGATCGGGATCGGGATCAGGATCGGGATCAGGGTCAGGATCAGGATCAGGATCAGACTCAGGAACAAAATCAGGATTAGGATCAGGGGAATTTTGGGGAATTTTGGGGAATTGTTTTGGGGGATTTTGGGAATTTTCAGGAATGATTTTGGGGATTTTGGGGGAATTATTTTTGGAATTTTCGGAGTTTTCGGGGATCGTTTGGGGAGTTTTTGGGGAATATTTTGGGAACGGTCGTGGAAATATTTGGGGAACGGATTTGGGAATTTCGGGGAATTGTTTTGGGAATTTCAGGAATTTTGTGGAATTGTTTCGGGAATTTTGGGGAATTGTTCTGGGTAATTTTCGGAATTTTCAGGAATGATTTGGGGGATTTTAGGGGAATTATTTTTGGAATTTTTGGAGTTTTCGGGGATCGTTTGGGGAATTTTTGGGGAATATTTTGGGAAACGGTCGTGGAAATATTTGGGGAATGGATTCGGGAATTTCGGGAATTGTTTCGGGAATTTTGGGGAATTTTGGGGAATTTTGGAGAATTGTTTCGGGAATTTTGGGGAATTTTGGGGAATTTTGGAGAATTGTTTCGGGAATTTTGGGGAATTTTGGGGAATTATTTTTGGAATTTTCGGAGTTTTCGGGGATCGTTTGGGGAGTTTTTGGAAATATTTTGGGAGCGGTCGTGGAAATATTTGGGGAATGGATTCGGGAATTTCGGGAATTGTTTCGGGAATTTTGGGGGATTTCGGGAATTTTTTGGGAGATTTTGGGAGGAATTTTGGGAACTTTGGTTTCGAGGATATCAGGGACCTTGGGAATTTCAGGAATTTTGGGAATGGTTTTGGGAATTTTGGGGAATTTTGGGGAATTGTTCTGGGGAATTTTGGGGAATTTTTGGGGAATTGTTTCGGGAATTTTGGGGAATTATTTTCGGAATTTTCGGAGTTTTCGGGGATCGTTTGGGGAATTTTTGGGGAATATTTTGGGAAACGGTCGTGGAAATATTTGGGGAATGGATTCGGGAATTTCAGGGAATTATTTTGGGAATTTCGGGAATTGTTCTGGGGAATTTTGGGGAATTTTGGGGAATTGTTCTGGGGAATTTTGGGGAATTTTTGGGGAATTGTTTCGGGAATTTTGGGGAATTATTTTCGGAATTTTCGGAGTTTTCGGGGATCGTTTGGGGAATTTTTGGGGAATATTTTGGGAAACGGTCGTGGAAATATTTGGGGAATGGATTCGGGAATTTCGGGAATTGTTTCGGGAATTTTGGGGAATTTTGGGGAATTATTTTTGGAATTTTCGGAGTTTTCGGGGATCGTTTGGGGAGTTTTTGGAAATATTTTGGGAGCGGTCGTGGAAATATTTGGGGAATGGATTCAGGAATTTCGGGGAATTATTTTGGGATTTTGGGAACGATTTTGGGAATGATTTTGGGGATTTCGGGAATTGTTTCAGGAATTTTGGGGAATTGTTCTGGGGAATTTTGGGAATTTTCAGGAATGATTTGGGGGATTTTAGGGGAATTATTTTTGGAATTTTTCGGAGTTTTTGGGGAATATTTTGGGAACGGTCATGGAAAGATTTGGGGAACGGATTCGGGAATTTCGGGGAATTATTTTGGGAATTTCGGGAATTGTTTCAGGAATTTTGGGGAATTTTGGGGAATTTCGGGAATTGTTTCGGGAATTTTGGGGAATTTTGGGGAATTATTTTGGGAATTTTCGGAGTTTTCGGGGATCGTTTGGGGAATTTTTGGGAATATTTTGGGGAACGGTCGTGGAAATATTTGGGGAACGGATTCGGGAATTTCGGGGAATTGTTTCGGGAATTTCAGGAATGATTTTGGGAATTATTTTGGGGATTTCGGGAATTGTTTCGGGAATTTCGGGAATTGTTTCAGGAATTTTGGGGGATTTCGGGAATGGTTTTGGGAATTTCGGGAACGATTTTGGGAATGATTTTGGGAATTTTGGGGAATGGTTTCGGGAATTTTGGGAACAATTTCTGGAATTGCTTCGGGAATTTTGGGGGATTTCGGGAACGGTTTGGGAGATTTTGGGAGGAATTTTGGGAACTTTGGTTTCGAGGATATCAGGGACCTTGGGAATTTCAGGAATTTTTGGAATTTTGGGGAATTTTGGGGAATTTTGGGGAATTGTTCTGGGGAATTTTGGGGAATTTTGGGGAATTGTTCTGGGGAATTTTGGGGAATTTTGGGGAATTGTTGGGGGATTTTAGGGGAATTATTTTTGGAATTTTTCGGAGTTTTTGGGGAATATTTTGGGAACGGTCATGGAAAGATTTGGGGAACGGATTCGGGAATTTCGGGGAATTATTTTGGGAATTTCGGGAATTGTTTCAGGAATTTTGGGGAATTTTGGGGAATTTCGGGAATTGTTTCGGGAATTTTGGGGAATTTTGGGGAATTTCGGGAATTGTTTCGGGAATTTTGGGGAATTTTGGGGAATTTCGGGAATTGTTTCGGGAATTTTGGGGAATTTTGGGGAATTTCGGGAATTGTTTCGGGAATTTTGGGGAATTTTGGGGAATTATTTTGGGAATTTTCGGAGTTTTCGGGGATCGTTTGGGGAATTTTTGGGGAATATTTTGGGAAACGGTCGTGGAAATATTTGGGGAATGGATTCGGGAATTTCGGGAATTGTTTCGGGAATTTTGGGGAATTTTGGGGAATTATTTTGGGAATTTTCGGAGTTTTCGGGGATCGTTTGGGGAATTTTTGGGAATATTTTGGGGAACGGTCGTGGAAATATTTGGGGAACGGATTCGGGAATTTCGGGGAATTGTTTCGGGAATTTCAGGAATGATTTTGGGAATTATTTTGGGGATTTCGGGAATTGTTTCGGGAATTTCGGGAATTGTTTCAGGAATTTTGGGGGATTTCGGGAATGGTTTTGGGAATTTCGGGAACGATTTTGGGAATGATTTTGGGAATTTTGGGGAATGGTTTCGGGAATTTTGGGAACAATTTCTGGAATTGCTTCGGGAATTTTGGGGGATTTCGGGAACGGTTTGGGAGATTTTGGGAGGAATTTTGGGAACTTTGGTTTCGAGGATATCAGGGACCTTGGGAATTTCAGGAATTTTGGGAATGGTTTTGGGAATTTTGGGGAATTTTGGGGAATTGTTTTGGGGGATTTTGGGAATTTTCAGGAATGATTTTGGGGATTTTGGGGGAATTATTTTTGGAATTTTCGGAGTTTTCGGGGATCGTTTGGGGAGTTTTTGGGGAATATTTTGGGAACGGTCGTGGAAATATTTGGGGAACGGATTTGGGAATTTCGGGGAATTGTTTTGGGAATTTCAGGAATTTTGTGGAATTGTTTCGGGAATTTTGGGGAATTGTTCTGGGTAATTTTCGGAATTTTCAGGAATGATTTGGGGGATTTTAGGGGAATTATTTTTTGAATTTTTCGGAGTTTTCAGGGATCGTTTGGGGAATTTTTGGGAAATATTTGGGGAACGGATTCGGGAATTTCGGGGAATTATTTTGGGAATTTCGGGAATGGTTTCGGGAATTTTGGGAACGATTTTGGAAATGATTTTGGGAATTTCGGGAATGGTTTCGGGGATTTTGGGAACAATTTCAGGAATGGTTTCGGGGATTTTGGGAACAATTTTGGGAATGATTTTGGGAATTTTGGGAATGGTTTACGGGAATTTTGGGAACGATTCTGGGAATTTCGGGAATTGTTTCGGGAATTTTGGGGGATTTCGGGAATTTTTTGGGAGATTTTGGGAGGAATTTTGGGAACTTTGGTTTCGAGGATATCAGGGACCTTGGGAATTTCAGGAATTTTGGGAATGGTTTTGGGAATTTTGGGGAATTTTGGGGAATTGTTTTGGGGGATTTTGGGAATTTTCAGGAATGATTTTGGGGATTTTGGGGGAATTATTTTTGGAATTTTCGGAGTTTTCGGGGATCGTTTGGGGAGTTTTTGGGGAATATTTTGGGAACGGTCGTGGAAATATTTGGGGAACGGATTTGGGAATTTCGGGGAATTGTTTTGGGAATTTCAGGAATTTTGTGGAATTGTTTCGGGAATTTTGGGGAATTGTTCTGGGTAATTTTCGGAATTTTCAGGAATGATTTGGGGGATTTTAGGGGAATTATTTTTTGAATTTTTCGGAGTTTTCAGGGATCGTTTGGGGAATTTTTGGGAAATATTTGGGGAACGGATTCGGGAATTTTGGGAATTGTTTTGGGATTTTGCAGAATTCTTCTGGGAATTTTGGGAATGGTTTCGGGAATTTTGGGGGATTTCGGGAATTATTTTGGGAATTTTGGGAATTGTTTTGGGAATTTTGGGAATGGTTTCAGGAATGATTTTGGGAATTGTTTTGGGAATTTTGCGGATTCGGGAATTTTGGGAATTGTTTTGGGATTTTGCAGAATTCTTCTGGGAATTTTGGGAATGGTTTCGGGAATTTTGGGGGATTTCGGGAATTATTTTGGGAATTTTGGGAATTGTTTTGGGAATTTTGGGAATGGTTTCAGGAATGATTTTGGGAATTGTTTTGGGAATTTTGGGAACGGTTTTGGGAATTTCAGGAATTATTCTGGGAATTTGGGGAATTGTTTTGGGAATTTTGGGAATTTCAGGAGCAATTGTGGGAATTGGCTTGGGAATTTTGGGAATTCCAGGAATTTTGGGAATGGATTGGGAAATTTCAGGAATTTTGGAAATGGTTTTGGGAATTTCAGGAATTATTTTGGGAATTTTAGGAATGGTTTCGGGAATTTGGGGAGTAATTTTGGGAATTTCGGGAAATATTTGGGGAATTTCAGGAATCATCCGGGGAATTTGGGGAATGGTTTCTGGAATTGTGGAAATTTCGGGAACTGTTTTGGGAATGATTTTGGGAAAGGTTTCAGGAATTTCGGGAATGGATTTGGGAATTTTGGGAACAATTTCAGGAATTTTGAGGGGAATTTTAGGGAATTATTCTGGGAATTTCCTGAATTGTTTCAGGAATTTTGGGAATTTCGAGAATTTCAGGAATGGTTTTGGGAATTTTGGGAATTGCTGGGATTATTTTGGGGAATTTTGGGAATTTCAGGAACAATTTTGGGAATTTCAGGAATCATTTCTGGAATTTTGGGGAAAATTTTGGGAATTTCAGGAACGTATTCCAGGAATTTTGGGAATTATTTGGGGAATTTTGGGAATTGTTTCAGGAATTTTGGGGTTTGGGGAATTCCAGTTTTGGGGTTTGGGGATTTGGGGATTTTTGGATTTGGGTTTTTTGGGTTTGGGGCTTTGAGATTTTGGGGATTTTGGGTTTGGGGGTTTTGAGGAACTCTGGTTTTGGGATTAGGGATTTTGGGGTTTGGGATTTTGGGATTTGGGGTTTTTGGGGATTTAGCGGCAGTAGATGTCATCCTCCGTGGGGGGCTCTGGATTGGGATTGGGATTGGGATTGGGATTGGGATTTGGGGTTTGGGATTGGGATTTGGGGTTTGGGATTTGGGGTTTGGGGTTTGGGATTTTGGGATTTGGGAGTTGAGGTTTGGGGTTTGGGGATTTTGGGGTTCGGGGTTTTCGGGTTTTGGGGTTTTTGGGAATCCCCCGGGTCCTGTCAGATCCGTCCCACTTGGAATTCCCGGGAGTTCCCGACCCCATCCCGGCGTTTCTCACCCCAAATCCTCGGGGGGATCCCCAAATTTCCCGGTCGGTCCTGAGGTGGTCACTCAGGGTGGTCACTCAGGGTGGTCACTCAAGGTGGTCACTCAAGGTGGTCATGGTCAAGGTGGTCACTCAGGGTGGTCACTCAAGGTGGTCACTCAGGGTGGTCACAGGGTCAAGGTGGTCACTCAGGGTGGTCACTCAAGGTGGTCACTCAGGGTGGTCACTCAGGGTGGTCACTCAGGGTGGTCACTCAAGGTGGTCACTCTCAAGGTGGTCACAGGGTCAAGGTGGTCACTCTCAGGGTGGTCAAGGTGCTCATGGTCAAGGTGGTCACTCTGGTCATGGTTAAGGTGGTCACTGTCCAGGTGGTTGCAAGGTCCAGGTGGTCACTCTCAGGGTGGTCACTGCCCAGGTGGTCACAGGTCCAGGTGGTCCCAATGTCCAGTTGGTCACTCTCAGGGTGGTCATGGTGCTCATGGTCAAGGTGGCTCCAAGGTGCAGGTGGTCAAGGTGGTCATGAAGCCCAGGTGGTCACTCTCAAGGTGGTCGCAGGGTCCAGGTGGTCACAGGTCCAGGTGGTTCCAATGTCCAGTTGGTCACTCTCAGGATGGTCCAGGTGGTCCCAAGGTGCAGGTGGTCACTCTCAGGGTGGTCACTCTCAGGGTGGTCACGTCCAGGTGGCCCCAAGGTCCAGGTGGTCACTCTGGCCGGAGAATTTCCAGGAGAGCTTTTCCCATGGGAGTGACCAGCAGCGACCATTGGAATTCCACCTGATCCAGGTGGGACCGGGTGGGGTCAGGTGAGCTCGGGTGGGACCAGGTGAGCCCAGGTGAGCTCAGGTGAGCACAGGTGAGTTCAGGTTGGACCAGGTGAGCTGAGGTGGGACCAGCTAGGAACAGGTAAACTCAGGTGGGGTCAGGTGAGACCAGGTAGGAGCAGGTGGAGCCAGGTGGTTTCAGGTGAGCTCAGGTGGGACCAGGTGGGGTCAGGTGAGACCAGGTGGGGTCAGGTGGGCTCAGATGGGCTCAGGTGGGATCAGGTGGGACCAGGTGGGATCAGGTGAGCTCGGGTGGGACCAGGTGGGACCAGGTGGGATCAGGTGGGACCAGGTGAGCTCAGGTGGGCTCAAGTGTTTTCAGGTGAGCTCAGGTGGGACCAGGGGGAGCCAGGTGAACTCAGGTGGGACCAGGTGAGCTCAGGTGGGCTCAAGTGTTTTCAGGTGAGCTCAGGTGGGACCAGGGGGAGCCAGGTGAACTCAGGTGGGACCAGGTGAGCTCAGGTGGGCTCAAGTGTTTTCAGGTGAGCTCAGGTGGGACCAGGTGAGCTCAGGTGGGACCAGGTGAGCTCAGGTGGGACCAGGTGGGATCAGGTGAGCTCAGGTGAGCACAGGTGAGCTCAGGTGAGACCAAAGCTCCTCCAGGATGTCCCCACGGTCCGTGGGAGGAGTTCCGGGATTCCAGAGCCAGGGAGGTTCCCTCGTCCCCACCAGTCCAAACCAGTCCCACCAGTCCGGTGGGGCCGATGTCCCAATCCTGAGACACCGGAGACACCTGGGCCGGCATGGAGGGGAGGGGCCACCGAGGGACGGGGGCGTGGCCTCCAGGTGGCCACGGGGCCCAGGTGGCCACAGGTCCAGGTGGTCACAAGTCCAGGTGGCCACAGGTCCAGGTGGTCACTCTCAGAGTGGTCCAGGTGGTCACTATCCAGGTGGTCACAAGGTCCAGGTGGTCACTCTCAGAGTGGTCCAGGTGGTTACAGGGTCCAGGTGGCCACGGGGCCCAGGTGGTCACTCTCAGAGTGGTCCAGGTGGTCCCAAGGTCCAGGTGGTCACAAAGTTCTGGTGGTCACTCTCAAGGTGGTCAAGGTGGTCACTGTCCAGGTGGTCACTGTCCAGGTGGTACCAAGGTCCAAGTGGTCACAGGGCCCAGGTGGTCACCGGTCTCAGGTGGTCACTCTCAAGGTGGTCAAGGTGGTTGTGAAGTCCAGGTGGTCGCTCTCAGGGTGGTCATAGGGTCAAGGTGGTCACTGTCCAGGTGGTCACAAAGTCCAGGTGGTCACTCTCAAGGTGGTCACTCTCAAGGTGGTCACTGTCCAGGTGGCCACAAGGGCCAGGTGGTCACTGTCCAGGTGGTCACAAAGTCCAGGTGGTCACTCTCAAGGTGGTCACTCTCAAGGTGGTCAAGGTGGTCACTGTCCAGGTGGTTCCAAGGTGTAGGAGGTCACAAGGTCCAGGTGGTCACTCTCAAGGTGGTCACAGCTGAGGTGGTCACTGTCCCAGTGGTCACAATGTCCAGGTGGCCACAAGGGTCAGGTGGTCACAAGGATCAGGTGGTCACTGTTCCGGTGGTCACTGTCCAGGTGGTCACAATGTCCAGGTGGCCACAAGGGTCACGTGGCCCAAAGAACCAGGTGATCATGGCCAAGGTGGACACAGGGTCCAGGTGGTCATTTGGGCCCAGGTGGTCACTGTCCAGGTGGTCACTGTCCAGGTGGTCACTGTGCAGGTGGCCCCAAGGTCCAGGTGGTCACTGTGCAGGTGGTCACTGTCCAGGTGGTCACTCTCCAGGTGGTCACTGTCCAGGTGGTCACTGGTCCAGGTGGTCACTGTCCAGGTGGTCACAGGTCCAGGTGGTCACTGTCCAGGTGGTCACTGTCCAGGTGGTTCACTTGCCAGGTGGTCACAGGTCCAGGTGGTCACTGTCCAGGTGGTCACTGTCCAGGTGGTCACTGTGCAGGTGGTCAAGGAGCCCTTTCCAAAGTGACCACAGGGGACCCCAGGTGGCCCCAGGTGACCCCGGCCACACCTGGACCTCCCATTGCTCATTGCTGGACACCCATTGCTGGGTGTGGTCGGAATGTCCTGGGCAGGTGAGACCCTGACCACACCCAGGTGAGACCCTGACCCCACCCAGGTGAGACCCTGACCCTGCCCAGGTGAGACCCTGACCCCACCCAGGTGAGACCCTGACCCTGCCCAGGTGAGACCCTGACCCCACCCAGGTGAGACCCTGACCCTGCCCAGGTGAGACCCTGACCCCACCCAGGTGAGACCCTGACCCTGCCCAGGTGAGACCCTGACCCCACCCAGGTGAGACCCTGACCCTGCCCAGGTGAGACCCTGACCCCACCCAGGTGAGACCCTGACCCTGCCCAGGTGAGACCCTGACCCCACCCAGGTGAGACCCTGACCCTGCCCAGGTGAGACCCTGACCCCACCCAGGTGAGACCCTGACCCTGCCCAGGTGAGACCCTGACCCCACCCAGTGAGACCCTGACCGCACCCAGTGAGACCCTGACCACACCCAATCGAGCCACGTGACCTCTCGATGACGTCACACCTCCCGGCACACCTGATTGGCCGCTCGGCCAGCTGAGGCGTCACGTGACCACACCTGGCCCCTCCCAAACCCCGGGAGCCCCCGGGGGGTCCCGGCATCGACATTTTGGGGATTTTGGGATTTTCTGACCCCAAAAATTCCATTTTTCCCTTTTTTGGTCCATTTTTCCCCATTCCCCCCCGATTTTCTTCCTTTTCTCCCCCAAACTCCCTAAAATTTCCTCATTTTTAGGTCACTTCCTCATTTTCTCCCTTTCTCCCCCTTTTTAATTTTTTCCTCCATTTTTCTGTCATTTTTCCTTTTTTACCCAGATTTTTTTTTGCAATTTTTCTCCTTTTATTTCACCTTTTCCCACCATTTTTTCTCCATTTTTTGGACAAAATTCCCATTTTTTCTCCCCATTTTTTCCCTGTTTTTTTTTCCTCCAGTTTTTATTCTATTTCCCCCCACCCTCCTCCCTTCTTTTGCCATTTCCCCCATTTTTAAACTATTTTTTTCACAGTTTTTCTTCATTTTCCCCATTTTCCCACCTTTTCCCAATTTTCTCACCTTTCTTTCACTGATTTCCCCCATTTTTCCTCAATTTCCCCCATTTTTCCCCATTTTCTCCCATTTTTCACCGTTTCCCCCATTTTTTCCCTCGCTTCCTCCCCTTTTTCCCAATTTCCCCATTTCCCCCATTTTTTCTCATTTTTTTCCCCATTTTCTCTCCCATTTTCCCCCCGTTTTTCCCATTTTTCCCCCATTTTCCCCATTTTCTCAGTTTTTCCCCATTTTTCCCCCAGTTTTCCCCATTTTTCCCCATTTTCTCACCATTTTTTCACTGTTTTTTCCCATTTTTCCCTCATTTTTTTCTCATTTTTCCCCATTTTCCCTGCTTTTTCCCCAGTTCCTGAGCAGGATGAGTCATGGATCTTTCCCCCATTTTTTCCCATTTTTTTCCGAATTTTTTCACTGGTTTTTCCCCATTTTTTCCATTTTCTCACCATTTGTCCCCATTTTATTCCCATTTTTTTCCCGCTTTCTCACCGTTTTCTCCCATTTTTTTCTGTTCCCAAGGAGGACGAGTCACAGATTTTTCCCCCCATTTTTTCCCTTTTTTTCCCGCTTTCTCACCGTTTTCTCCCCTTTTTTTCTGCTCCCAAGGAGGACGAGGCACAGATCTTTCCCCCAGTTTTTCCCTTTTTTCCCCATTTTTGCTCCCATTTTTTTCCATTTCCCCCCATTTTTTCCCTTTTTTCCCCATTTTTGCTCCCATTTTTTTTCCATTTCCCCCCATTTTTTCCCATTTTATTCCATTTTTTCTCCATTTTCTCCCCATTTTCCCCCATTTTTTCCCTTTTTTCCCCATTTTTGCTCCCATTTTTTTTCCATTTCCCCCCATTTTTTGCAGTTCCCCAGGAGGACGAGTCACAGATCTTTCCCCCATTTTTTCCCTATTTTTTACCCATTTTTTCTCCCATTTTTTCTCCATTTTCTCACCATTTTCCCCCATTTTTTCCCATTTTTCACCATTTTTCCCATTTTCTCCCATTTTTCACCATTTTTTCCCATTTTCTCCCCATTTCCCCCCATTTTTTGCAGTTCCCAAGGAGAACGAGTTGCGGATCTTTCCCCCATTTTTTCCCTTTTTTTCCCCTCATTTTTCTCCCATTTTCTCCATTTCCCCCCATTTTCCCACCGTTTTTGGCCATTTTTCCCCATTTCCCCCCCATTTTCTCCCCATTTTCCCCCATTTTTTGCTGTTCCCGAGGAGGACAAATCACAGATCTCAGGTAACACACACCTGAGATACACGTGGGATACACCTGGGGGCACCTGGGACAGGTAACACACACCTGGAGCAGGTTGCACACACACCTGGGATACACCTGGGGGCCCAGTGGGTGCTGACGGCCGCGCACTGCCGGCAGCCAATCAGGTGAGAGACACACCTGGGACAGGTAACAACACCTGAGATACACCTGGGACAGGTAACGCACACCTGAGATACACCTGGGCACACCTGGGGACACCTGGGCATAGCTGGGCACACCTGGGACAGGTAACACACACACCTGGGCACACCTGAGGGCACACTGGTCCCGACGGCCTCGCAGTGCCAGCAGCCAATCAGGTGAAGCTCACCTGGGCACACCTGGGCACACCTGGAACAGGTTACACACACACCTGGGCACACCTGGGATCCACCTGGGCACACCTGGGACAGGTTACTCACACACCTGGGGTACATCTAGAGGCATCTGGGATACACCTGGCTGGGTGGAGTCCTGTGTCACCTGTCTCACCTGTCCTGTCTCACCTGTTCCATCTCATCAAGGTGTCCCCTGTCACCTGTCCTGTGTCACCTGTATCTCACCTGTCCCTCTCACCTTTCAGGGAGCTGCAGGTGCTGATCGGCACCAACACGCTGCGGGCAGGTACGGGCCAGGTGCGCCGCGTCTCGCGCCTGCAGGTGCACCCCGGCTACAACCCGCGGCGCAACGACAACGACTTCATGCTGCTGCACCTGGACGCACCTGTGCGCTTCGGGCCGCGCGTCAAGAAGATCCGCGTGGCCACCAGGTGTCCCCGGGCGGGGCAGAACTGCAGCGTCAGCGGCTGGGGCACCACCGAGTCACCTGGAGGTACCTGGGCACACCTGGGGGGGTGGGAGGGCTCAGGTGAGGTCACAAGTGAGGTCACAGGTGTTTCGCAGGTGTATGTCAGATGAGGTCACAGGTGTGTCCCAGGTGAGTCCCAGGTGTCCCCGGGCGGGGCAGAACTGCAGCGTCAGCAGCTGGGGCACCACCGAGTCACCTGGAGGTACCTGGGCACACCTGGGCACACCTGGGCACATCTGGGGGGGCTCAGGGGATACCTGGCAGGGCTCTCAGGTGAGTTTTCCAGAGCTCTTTATGAGAGCAGATGAGGTCTCAGGTGGGGTCTCAGGTGTCGTCTTAGGTGGGGCCTCAGGTGAGGTGCCTTGTGTCCCCCAGGTGTCCCCCAGGTGTGCCCCAGGTGGGTTCCCAGGTGTGGTCTCAGGTGAGCTTTATGGAGCTCTTTATTGAGATCAGGGGGGTCCCAGGTGCGTCCCAGGTGAGGTCAGAGGTGAGGTCAGAGGTGAGGTCACAGGTGAGGTCACAGGTGAGGTCACACGTGAGCCCCAGGTGAGGTCAGAGGTGTATCTCAGATGAGGTCACAGGTGAGGTCACAGGTGAGGTCACAGGTGTGTCCCAGGTGTATCTCAGGGGAGGTCAGAGGTGAGGTCACAGGGGAGCCCCAGGTGAGGTCACAGGTGAGGTCACAGGTGTGTCCCAGGTGTCCCCGGGCGGGCCAGAACTGCAGCGTCAGCGGCTGGGGCACCACCGAGTCACCTGGAGGTACCTGGGCACAGGTGGGGGGGGTCAGGGGGGTCCCAGGTGAGGTCACAGGTGAGCCTCAGGTGTGTCCCAGGTGAGCCCCAGGTGAGGTCCCAGGTGAGGTCACAGGTGAGGTCACAGGGTTCCACCAAGGGTGGGATCGGTCCCAGAATGGGGCAAATCCAGGGGATTTTGGGTTCCAGATAACCAAAAATGGGGATTTGGGTTTTTTTCCCTCACCTGTGCTCACCTGGACGGGTCCAGGAAGGGTTTGGGTTCCAGAATGGGGCAAATCCAGGGAATTTTGGGTTCCATTGACCCAAAAATGGGGAATTTTTGGGATTTTTCAGTCCCACCTGTCTCACCTGTGCTCACCTGGACGGGTCCAGGAAGGGTTTGGGTTCCACCAAGGGGGGGATCGGTCCCAGAATGGGGCAAATCCAGGGGATTTGGGGTTCCAGATAACCAAAAATGGGGATTTGGGGTTTTTTCCCTCACCTGTGCTCTCCTGGACGGGTCCAGGAAGGGTTTGGGTTCCACCAAGGGGGGGATCGGTCCCAGAATGGGGCAAATCCAGGGGATTTTGGGTTCCATTGCCCCAAAAATGGGGAATTTTGGGGATTTTTCAGTCTCACCTGTCTCACCTGTCTCACCTGTGTCTCACCTGTGCTCACCTGGACGGGTCCAGGAAGGTTGGGAATGGTCCCAGAATGGGGCAAATCCAGGGAATTTTGGGTTCTGCTGACCCAAAAATGGGGATTTTTTGGTCTCTTTGACCCAAAAATGGGGAATTTTTGGGATTTTTCAGTCTCACCTGTCTCACCTGTCTCACCTGTGCTCCTCTGTCTCGCCTATGCTCACCTGTGCTCACCTGGACGAGTCCAGGAAGGGTTTGGGTTCCAGAATGGGGCAAATCCAGGGAATTTTGGGTTCTGCTGACCTGAAAAAGGGGATTTTTCAGTCTCACCTGTCTCACCTGTCTCACCTGTGCTCCTCTGTCTCACCTGTGCTCACCTGTGCTCCTCTGTCTCACCTATGCTCACCTGTGCTCACCTGGACGAGTCCAGGAAGGGTTTGGGTTCCAGAATGGGGCAAATCCAGGGAATTTTGGGTTCCATTGACCCAAAAATGGGGAATTTTTGGGATTTTTCAGTCTCACCTCTGTCCCCCCCATCTCACGTCCAGGAAGGTTGGGAATGGTCCCAGAATGGGGCAAATCCAGGGAATTTTGGGTTCCGCTGACCCAAAAATGGGGAATTTTTTGTCTCTTTGACCCAAAAAGGGGATTTGGGGGATTTTCTCTCTTACCTGTGCTCACCTGTCTCTTCTGTCCCACCTGTGTCTCACCTGTGCTCACCTGGACGGGTCCAGGAAGGTTTCAGGTTCCAGAATGGGGCAAATCCAGGGAATTTTGGGTTCTGCTGACCCAAAAATGGGGAATTTTTTGTCTCTTTGACCCAAAAAAGGGAATTTGGGGATTTTCTCTCTCACCTGTCTCACCTGTGCTGCTCTGTCTCACCTGTCTCACCTGTGCTCACCTGGATGGGTCCAGGAAGGGTTCGGGTTCCAGAATGGGGCAGATCCAGGGAATTTTGGGTTCTGCTGACCTGAAAAAGGGGATTTTTGGGATTTTTCAGTCTCACCTGTCTCACCTGTCTCACCTGTGTCTCACCCGTCTCACCTGTGCAGCCAAGCTGCCGCGGGACCTGCAGTGCGCGCAGGTGCAGACCTTCGGGCCGGAGCAGTGCGCCCGCGCCTACGGCAGCGCCGTCACCCGCAACATGTTCTGCGCAGGTGTGCCCCAGGGCGGCGTCGACTCCTGCCAGGTGAGTGCCAGGTGTGACAGGTGTGTGCCAGGTGTATGCCAGGTGTGTGCCAGGTGTGTGCCAGGTGTGCCCGGTGTGTGCCAGGTGTGTGCCAGGTGTGCCCGGTGTGTGCCAGGTGTGTGCCAGGTGTGACAGGTGGATGCCAGGTGAGACAGGTGTGGGCCACGTCACCCGCAACATGTTCTGCGCAGGTGTGCCCCAGGGCGGCGTCGACTCCTGCCAGGTGAGTGCCAGGTGTGACAGGTGTGTGACAGGTGTGTGACAGGTGTGTGACAGGTGTGTGCCAGGTGTGTGAGGTGTGTGACAGGTGTGTGCAGGTGTGTGACAGCTGTGTGCAGGTCTGTGCCAGGTGTGTGCCAGGTGTGTGGTGCCAGGTGTGTGCCAGGTGAGTGCCAGGTGTGTGCCAGGTGTGTGACAGGTGTGTGACAGGTGTGTGCCAGGTGTGTGAGGGGTGTGACAGGTGTGTGCCGGTGTGTGACAGGGGTGGTCACCTGTGCAGGGTGACTCGGGGGGCCCGCTGGTGTGCGGGGGGTACCTGCAGGGCGTGGTCTCCTGGGGCCTGGCGGTGTGCGGGCAGCGCGGGAACCCCGGCGTGTACAGCAACGTGTGCCGCGCCAGCGCCTGGATCCGCCGCACCATCGGCCAGTGAGCGCACGGCGACCAGAGTGACCGCAGGGACAGAGTGACCAGAGTGACCAGAGTGACCGCAGGGACTGAGTGACCAGAGTGACCGAGTGACCACAGGGACTGAGTGACCAGAGTGACCGCAGGGACCGAGTGACCACAGGGACCAGAGTGACCGCAGGGACTGAGTGACCAGAGTGACCAACGGGACCAGAGTGACCACAGGGACCAGAGTGACCGCAGGGACTGAGTGACCACAGGGACCAGAGTGACCAACAGAGACCGGAGTGACCACACTGACCGCAGGGACTGAGTGACCGCAGGGACCGCAGGGACCGCAGGGACCAGAGTGACCACAGGGACCAGAGTGACCACAGGGACCAGAGTGACTGAGTGACCAACGGGACCAGAGTGACTGAGTGACCACAGTGACCACGAGTGACCAACGGGACCCAGCCACCCAGCAACCAGAGTGACCACAGTGACCACAGTGACCACAGTGACCAACGGGACTGAGTGACCAACAGGACCGAGTGACCGCAGTGACCAGAGTGACCAACGGGGACCAGAGTGACCAGAGTGACCAACGGGACCCAGCCACCCAGCGACCAGAGTGACCAGAGTGACCACCAGTGACCAGGAGTGACCAGCAGTGACCAGTGGCCATCAGTGACCAGTGACCATCAGTGACCAGCAGTGACCAGTGGCCATCAGTGACCAGTGACCATCAGTGACCAGCAGTGACCAGTGACCAGGAGTGACCAGCAGTGACCAGCAGTGACCAGCAGTGGCCAGTGGCCAACAGTGACCGGGGATTTGGTGGGGAAATAAAGAAAAATGGAAAAAACACGCAGGGACTGAGTGACCGAGTGACCAAGTGACCAACGGGACCGCAGGGACCAGAGTGACCGCAGTGACCAACAGGACCAGAGTGACCACACTGACCGCAGGGACCGAGTGACTGCAGGGACCAGAGTGACCACAGGGACCGAGTGACCAGAGTGACCATGAGTGACCGCAGTGACCAGAGTGACCGCAGGGACCAGAGTGACCAACGGGACCGAGTGACCACAGTGACCATGAGTGACTGAGTGACCGCAGTGACCAACAGGGACCAGAGTGACCAACAGGGACTGGAGTGACCAGAGTGACCAGAGTGACCACAGTGACCGCAGGGACCAGAGTGACCACAGTGACCGGAGCGACCAGAGTGACCAGAGTGACCAACGGGACCAGAGTGACCAGAGTGACCGCAGGGACCGCAGTGACCAGAGTGACCAGAGTGACCAACAGGGAGCAGGAGTGACCAACACTGACCAGCAGTGACCAAAGTGACCAACAATGACCAGCAGTGACCAAAGTGACCAACAATGACCAGCGACCAGCAACCACCAGTGACCACCAGCGACCACCAGTGACCATCAGTGACCAGGAGTGACCAACAGTGACCAGGAGTGACCAACAGCAACCAACGACCACTGACCACCAGGGATCGGAGTGACCACCAGCAACCAACAGCGGCCAGCAACCAATGACCACCAGTGACCACGAGTGACCAACTGTGACCAGGAGTGACAAGCAGTAACCAGGAGTGACCATCAGTGACCAACAGTGACCAGGAGTGACCAGCAGTAACCAGGAGTGACCAACAACCAGTGACCACCAGCAACCAACAGTGACCAGTGACCACTGACCATCAGGGACCGGAGTGACCACCAGTGACCACAAGTGACCAACAGTGACCACGAGTGACCAACAGCGACCAACAGTGACCACCAGTGACCAGCAGTGACCAGTGTCCACCAGTGTCCAGCAGTGACCAGCAGTGACCAGTGACCAGCAGTGGCCAGTGACCAGCAGTGACCGGGGATTTGGGGGGGAAATAAAGAAAAATGGAAAAAACCCCGTGAGATGTGAACTGGGATGGACTGGGGGGGACTGGGAGGGACTGGGAGGGAACTGGGAGGGACTGGGGTCACTTTAAGGAGCGCGGGAAAGCCGCCGCGAGGCATGACGGGAGTTGTAGTCCAGGAAATAAGCTCTCTCTATGGGGCGCGGGGCACGATGGGAGTTGTAGTCCAGGAAGCAACACGGCTCTGTGGGGCGCGGGGCACGATGGGAGTTGTAGTCCCGGAAGAAACACGGCTCTGTGGGGCGCGGGGCACGATGGGAGTTGTAGTCCCGGACGCGGCTGCTTAGCGCCCCCTCTCGGTCACCAGAGGTCACCCTCCATTCAGGGCACTGGTTTGAACTGGGATGAACTGGGAGGGGCAGGGAGGGCACTGGGGTGGACTGGGAGGTTACTGGGATGAACTGGGAGGCACGGGGATCACACTGGGATGAACTGGGAGGGTACTGGGGTGAACTGGGACGGTACTGGGGTGAACTGGGAGGGTACTGGGGTGAACTGGGACGGTACTGGGGTGAACTGGGAGGGTACTGGGGTGAACTGGGACGGTACTGGGGGTACTGGGAGGGCCTGGGGAGAAACTGGGAGCACTGGGCTGTACTGGGAAGGGCGCTTAGAGGCGCTGGGATGAACTGGGCTGAACTGGGCGTAACTGGGAGGAACCGGGAAGGGCACTGGGCTGAACTGGGCTAAACTGGAAAGGGCACTTTGGGCACTGGGAGGGACTGGGATGAACTGGGAGGGACTGGGAGGGACTGGGCTGAACTGGGAGGGACTGGGATGGACTGGGAGGGACTGGGAGGGACTGGGCTGAACTGGGAGGGACTGGGATGGACTGGGAGGGACTGGGAGGGACTGGGCTGAACTGGGATGGGCATTGGGCTGAACTGGGAGGGAACTGGAATTAACTGGAATTAACTGGAAGGGGGAACTGGGAGGGACTGGGATTGAACTGGGCTGAACTGGGAGGGACTGGGATGAACTGGGAGGCCCTGGAAGGGGGAACTGGGCTGAACTGGGAGGAACTGGGAGGAACTGGGAGGGAACTGGGAGGGAACTGGGATGAACTGGGAGGGACTGGGAGGCCCTGGAAGGGGGAACTGGGCTGAACTGGGCTGAACTGGGAGGGAACTGGGCGGGAACTGGAATTAACTGGGAGGGACTGGGAAAGGCACTGGGCTGAACTGGGCTGGGCACTGGGCTGAACTGGTTTGAACTGGTCTGAACTGGGATTTAAAGGCCGCGGCTCCTTCCTCCCCCTCCTCGTCCTCCCGATGGAGCGGCTGCTGCCGCTGCTGCTGCTGGCCACTGGTTTGTACTGGTTTATACTGGTTTGTACTGGTTTATACTGGTTTCGGCTGGGGGGCACTGGGGGGCACTGGTTTGTACTGGTTTATACTGGTTTGGGCTGGGGGGCTGCTGCTGGCCACTGGTTTGTACTGGTTTATACTGGTTTGGGCTGGTTTGGGCTGGGGGCTGGGAGGAACTGGGAGGGAACTGGGAGGGACTGGGAGGCCCTGGAAGGGGGAACTGGGCTGAACTGGGCTGAACTGGGAGGGAACTGGGCGGGAACTGGAATTAACTGGGAGGGACTGGGAAAGGCACTGGGCTGAACTGGGCTGGGCACTGGGCTGAACTGGTTTGAACTGGTCTGAACTGGGATTTAAAGGCCGCGGCTCCTTCCTCCCCCTCCTCGTCCTCCCGATGGAGCGGCTGCTGCCGCTGCTGCTGCTGGCCACTGGTTTGTACTGGTTTATACTGGTTTGGACTGGTTTGGGCTGGGGGGCTGCTGCTGGCCACTGGTTTGTACTGGTTTGTACTGGTTTGTACTGGTTTGGGCTGGGGGCTGCTGCTGGTCACTGGTTTGTGCTGGTTTATACTGGTTTGGACTGGTTTGTGCTGGGGGGAC
>NW_024501638.1:24099-29827 GCF_017590055.1 Onychostruthus taczanowskii
TTGGTTTGTTTTGGTTGGGGCTGGGGGGGGCTGGGGGCTGTTGGTTTGTGCTGGTTTATACTGGTTTATACTGGTTTGGGCCGGGGGCACTGGGGGACTGCTGGTTTGTGCTGGTTTATACTGGTTTGGACTGGGAGGGACTGGGGGGCACTGGTTTGTACTGGGTTGTACTGGTTTGTACTGGGTTGTACTGGTTTGTACTGGAAGAAACTGGGAGTGAACAGGGAGCAAACGGGGGGCACTGGGAGCTGCTGGTTTGGACTGGGAGTGAACTGGGAGTGAACTGGGATGAACTGGGATGAACTGGGAGCACTGGGATGAACTGGGACGGACTGGGAGGGAAGTGGAACTGAACTGGGAGTGAACTGGGATGAACTGGGAGCACTGGGCATGAACTGGGATGAACTGGGATGAACTGGGAGGGAAGTGGAATTGAACTGGGAGTGAACTGGGAGCACTGGGAGGACACTGGGCCATACTGGGATGGAGCCAGAGGTGAACTGGGGACACTGGGAGGGAACTGGGAGGGACTGGGAGGGACTGGGATGAGTGGGAGGCAATCGACAGGGTGAACTGGTTTGTACTGGGAGGGTGAACTGGGGGCACTGGGAGGGACTGGGAGGAAACTGGGAGGGACTGGGAGGGAGTGGGTGGGAAGCGGGAGGTCACGGGGAGGGAACTGGGATGGACTGGGATGAACTGGGATGGACTGGGAGGGACTGGGGGGGACTGGGATGGACTGGGATGGACTGGGAGGGAACTGGGATGGACTGGGGGAGACTGGGATGGACTGGGTTGGACTGGGAGACCACCAGTCCAAACTGGTCCAGACTGGTTTCTACTGGTCCAGATTGGTTTCTACTGGTTCTAACTGGTCTATACTGGTTCTAACCGGTCCGTACTGGTTCTAACTGGTCCATACTGGTCCTAACTGGTCCAGACTGGTTCTAACTGGTCCGTACTGGTTCTAACTGGTCTGCACTGCTTCTAACCGGTCCATACTGGTTCTAACTGGTCTGTACTGGTTCTAACTGGCCCATACTGGTTCTAACCAGTCCGTAAGGTTCTAACCGGTCTGCACTGCTTCTAACAGGTCCATACTGGTTCTAACTGGTCCATACTGGTTCTAACCGGTCCGTACTGGTTCTAACTGGTCCGTACTGGTTCTAACTGGTCCGTACTGGTCCTAACTGGTCCAGACCGGTTCTAACCGGTCTGTACTGGTTCTAACCAGTCCGTGCTGGTTCTAACCGGTCCGCACTGGTTCTAACCGGTCCGTACTGGTTCTAACTGGTCCGCACCGGTTCTAACTGGTCCGTACTGGTTCTAACTGGTCCGTACTGGTTCTAACTGGTCCGTACTGGTTCTAACTGGTCTGCACTGGTTCTAACTGGTCTGCACTGCTTCTAACCGGTCCATACTGGTTCTAACTGGTCTGCACTGCTTCTAACCGGTCCATACTGGTTCTAACTGGTCCGTACTGGTTCTAACCAGTCCGTGCTGGTTCTAACCGGTCCGTACTGGTTCTAACTGGTCCGCACTGGTCCGCAGCGGCCGCGGGGGCGGACGAGAACCGCATCGTGGGCGGGGCCAGGTGCGAGCGGCAGCGCCACCCGTACCAGGTGCTGCTGCTGCAGCCAGGGGGCGCCATCCACTGCGGGGGGGTCCTGATCGGCCGCAACTGGGTGCTGACCGCCGCCCACTGCCACACCGACAGGTGAGACACACCTGGGCACACACCTGGCACACCCCGGGCACCACCGGGCACACCTGGGATACACCTGGGTACAGCTGGGATACACCTGAGGGGGATAATAACACACCTGGATACACCTGGGCACACCTGGGCACAGCTGGGCACACCTGGGATACACCAGGGTACACCTGGGCACACCTGGGGGTCCTGATTGGCTGCAACTGGGTGCTGACCGCTGCCCACTGCCACACTGACAGGTGAGACACACCTGGCACACCTGGGATACACCTGGGCACACCTGGGTACACCTGGGTACAGCTGAGGGGGATAAAAACACACCTGGGCACACCGGGGATACACCTGGGTACAGCTGGGATACACCTGGGCACACCTGGGCACACCTGGGTACATCTGAGGGGGATGGAAACACATGCGGGTACACCTGGGGGGGGATAAAAACATACCTGGGCACACCTGAGTACACCTGGAATACATCTGGTCAAGTTTGGGATGCACCTGAGCGGGATGGAAACACCTGGGCACACACGGGCACACCTGAGGGGGATAAAACCACACCTGGCTACACCTGGGCACACAAAGCTCACCTGTCCATGCACAGCCCCCTGCGCCAGCACAGCCTGAAAGGGGCGGGGCTGAGCCTCACCTGTCCCCCCGAACCTGTCACCTTTACCTGCCCCAGGTATATTTGCCTGTCCCAGGTGTATTTACCTGTCCCAGGTGAGCTCACCTGCACTCACCTGTGCTCACCTTTACCTGTCCAGCCCCCTGCGGGTCCTGCTGGGCGAGCACAGCCTGAAGGGACCTCACCTGTCCCTCACCTGTCCCTCACCTGTCCCATTATAAACCCCCATTTACCTGTCCCAGGTGAGCTCACCTGTGCTCACCTGTGCTCACCTGTGCTCACCTTTACCTGTCCAGCCCCCTGCGGGTCCTGCTGGGAGAGCACAACCTGAAGGAGCGCGACGGGGCGGAGCAATGCCTCACCTGGGCGCGCGCCTTCGTGCACCCGCGGTACCTGCCCGGCCGCCATGACAGTGACGTCATGCTGCTGCGACTGAGCAGCCCCGCCCACCTGAGCCCCAGGGTGCGGCCGGTGCCGCTGCCCCGCAGGTGTCCCCAGGTAGGGGACAGGTGTGTGGTGTCCGGATGGGGCAGCACCCGCAGCCCGCAAGGTGAGACACACCTGGGGGGCAGGTGAGGGCGTGGGGACACACCTGGGGGGGCAGGTGAGGGGTGGGGACACACCTGGGGGGCAGGCGAGGGGGGGACACACCTGGGAGGCAGGTGAGGGGGTGGGGAAACACTTGGGGGCAGGTGAAGGGTGGGGACACACCTGGGGGGCAGGTGAGGGAGTGGGGGGCAGGTGAGGGCGTGGGGACACACACCTGTCCCTCACCTGTCCCTCACCTGTCCCATTATAAACCCCCATTTACCTGTCCCAGGTGAGCTCACCTGTGCTCACCTGTGCTCACCTGTGCTCACCTTTACCTGTCCAGCCCCCTGCGGGTCCTGCTGGGAGAGCACAACCTGAAGGAGCGCGACGGGGCGGAGCAATGCCTCACCTGGGCGCGCGCCTTCGTGCACCCGCGGTACCTGCCCGGCCGCCATGACAGTGACGTCATGCTGCTGCGACTGAGCAGCCCCGCCCACCTGAGCCCCAGGGTGCGGCCGGTGCCGCTGCCCCGCAGGTGTCCCCAGGTAGGGGACAGGTGTGTGGTGTCCGGATGGGGCAGCACCCGCAGCCCGCAAGGTGAGACACACCTGGGGGGCAGGTGAGGGCGTGGGGACACACCTGGGGGGGCAGGTGAGGGGTGGGGACACACCTGGGGGGCAGGGGAAAAGGTGAGGGCGTGGGGACACACCTGAGGGACTCACCTGTCCCATCCATCACCACCTGTCCATCCCCACCTGCCCTCACCTGTCCCACACCTGTCCTCACCTGTCCCACCTGTCCCACACCTGTCCTCACCTGTCCCACCTGTCCTCACCTGTCCTCACCTGTCCCACCTGTCCCACCTGTCCTCACCTGTCCCGGGGGGAATGGGAGTGAGAAACACCTGGGGTACACCTGGTGAACACCTGGAGGGATTCACCTGTATGGGGGGCAATGGGAGTGGGAAACAGCTGGAGAACACCTGTGAGAACTCACCTGTATGGGGGGGAATGGGAGTGAGAAACACCTGGGGTACACCTGGTGAACACCTGGAGGGATTCACCTGTATGGGGGGCAATGGGAGTGGGAAACAGCTGGAGAACACCTGTGAGAACTCACCTGTATGGGGGGGAATGGGAGTGAGAAACACCTGGGGTACACCTGGTGAACACCTGGAGGGATTCACCTGTATGGGGGGCAATGGGAGTGGGAAACAGCTGGAGAACACCTGTGAGAACTCACCTGTATGGGGGGGAATGGGAGTGAGAAACACCTGGGGTACACCTGGTGAACACCTGGAGGGATTCACCTGTATGGGGGGCAATGGGAGTGGGAAACAGCTGGAGAACACCTGTGAGAACTCACCTGTATGGGGGGGAATGGGAGTGAGAAACACCTGGGGTACACCTGGTGAACACCTGGAGGGATTCACCTGTATGGGGGGCAATGGGAGTGGGAAACAGCTGGAGAACACCTGTGAGAACTCACCTGTATGGGGGGGAATGGGAGTGGGAAACAGCTGGAGAACACCCGGAGGGATTCACCTGTATGGGGGGGAATGGGAGTGGGAAACAGCTGGAGAACACCTGTGAGAACTCACCTGTATGGGGGGGAATGGGAGTGAGAAACACCTGAGGAACACCTGGCAAACACCTGTGGGGACTCACCTGTATGGGGGGGAATGGGTGGGAAACACCTGGGGGGACTCACCTGTCCCTCACCTGTTTCTCACCTGTCCCACCTGTCTCTCACCTGTCCCACCTGTCCCTCACCTCTCTCACCTGTCCCTCACCTGTCTCACCTGTGTCTCACCTGTCCCAGGGTGACTCCGGGGGCCCTCTGGTGTGCGAGGGGTACCTGCAGGGCGTGGTCTCCTGGGGGCTGCAGGTGTGCGGCCAGCAGGGCAAGCCAGGTGTGTACAGCCGGGTCTGCGCCTTCACCACCTGGATCCGCCGCACCATCCGCGCCAACGGCGGCGACTGACGCACCTGGGCCCACCTGAGACACCTGGGGGGCTCCTTGACCTCACCTGTGACACCTGGGGGGCTCCTTGTGACACCTGGGGGGTCACCTGGGGGGTACCTGGAGCACCTGGGGCTCACCTGGAGCACCCGGGGGGCACCTGAGGGGCTCCTTGGCCTCACCTGTAACACCTGAATGGCTCCTTTTAACACCTGAGTGTTTTTTTTTTACTTCACCTGTAACACCTGAGGGGCTCCTTGTAACACCTGGGGGGCACCTGGATGTCACCTGGGGGGCACCTGGGGGGGGGCTGGATGTCACATCAAAAGCCCCAGATCACCCCAAGCCCCTCCCCCACAAGGAAAAATGGGGGGGAAAGGCAAAAAATGGGGAAAGGGGAGGGGAAAATGGAGGGAAATGTGAGGGGAAAATGGAGGGAAACGTCAGGGGAAAATGGAGGGAAATGTGAGGGGAAAATGGAGGGAAACGTCAGGGGAAAATGGAGGGAAATGTGAGGGGAAAATGGAGGGAAACGTCAGGGGAAAATGGCAGGAACCGTGAGGGGAAAATGGAGGGAAATGTGACCTGTCCTCACCTGTCCTCACCTGTCCTCACGTGTCCCACCCATCCCCACCCGTCCCCACCTGTCCCTGACCGCTCTCACCTGCGCCAGGTGCGTTCCCGGACGTGCTGCAGTGTGGCGAGGTGTTCACCTGGTCCAACGCCGCCTGCGCTCACCTGTACCCAGGTGCCATCACTCCCAACATGCTTTGCGCCGGCGGCCGCGCCGGTGACAGCACCGACTCCTGCCAGGTGCGGCCAGGTGTGGCGGAGGCACACCTGAGGGGGTGGGGGAGGGGTCAGGTGTGTGGAGGACTCACCTGTGGGGGGGGAAG
>NW_024501639.1:0-763 GCF_017590055.1 Onychostruthus taczanowskii
AATCCTCCCAAAAAAACCCAAAAAAACTGCCCCAAATTCACCCCAAAAATTCATAAAACATCACCCAAAAACTGCCCAAAAATCCCACCCAAAATGCCCCAAATTCAGCCCAAAATCTCCTCCAAAATGGCCCCAAAATTCATCCCAAAATGTCCCAAATTCAGCCCAAAATCCTCCCAAAAAAACCCAAAATCCCCTCAAAAAATTCCCCCAAATCCACCCCAAAATCTCCTCTAAAATCCCACCCCAAATTCCCCCAAAACTCCCAAAAATTTTTTCCAAAATTCCCCAAAAATCTTCAAATTCCAAATCCCCAAATTTTGCCCCCAACTCCTCCCAAAATTCCCAAAAAAATCCCCCAAAATCCCAAACTTTTCCCCCCAAATCCCTAAATTCCTGCCCAACCCCTCCCAAAATTCCTCAACTTCCCCCAAAAATCCCCCAAATTCCCCCAATTTTTCCCCTAAAATCCCCAAATTTTGCCCCAACCTCTCCCAAAATCCCCCGAAAACTCCAAAAATCCCCAAAATATCCCAATTCTCCCCCAAAATGTCCAAATTTTGCCCCAACCCCTCCCAAAATCCCAAAAAAATCCCCTCAAATCCCCAAATTTTGCCCCCAACCCCTCCCAAAATACCCAAAATCCCCCCAAAACTTCCAGAATCCCCCAAAAATCCCAATTTCCCCCCAAAAATCCCCAAATTTTGCCCCCAACCCTCCCAAAAATGTCTAAACTTTCCCCAAAAATTCCCCCCAAAATCCC
>NW_024501640.1:0-778 GCF_017590055.1 Onychostruthus taczanowskii
CTTCCAACCCAAACCAGGGTGGAATTCTGTGCTGGTTCCCTGATAATGTGGATTTGTCTCCCATACCCTCCCTCTTTCCCTGAGCAGATCACCTTGGAGGCACGGGGCCACACGGTGACAATGTCCACAGCGTGGCAGTGACTCTGCTCAGCCCACCAGCCCCAGGAGCTGTCCCTGCCCTGGTGAGGGCCTCACCTTGGCGTGTGTGTTGAGCAGCTCGAAGAGGGCCATGACCAGAGCATCCACGGAGATGTTGCCCTCCTTGTACTCGTCCAGGTAGTAGCCCATGGTGGCCCGCTCCTGTTCGTTGAGCAGGTGCCGTGCCTGCTCCTCCAGCATGACCCGGGTCTGGTTCACCATGGTGCTCAGGGTCACCTGCGAGCCGGCCAGCCCCCGGTAGAACAAGGGCTGCAGGGCACAGGGGACAGGCGTGGGGCTGGGTGGCAGTGGCAAGGAGGGCAGAGCTCTGCTGAGCCGGCTGGGCTGAGCAGGCTGGACCACGGAGTGCCCCTGCTCTGGGCTCTGCCACCAGCCCTCCTGCCTGGGTGCCAGCACTGACTGCAGGGAGCTGGGAGTCAGACTGGAAGGAGGAATTTTGGGGATGACAGGAGGAAGGTACCCCCAGGTACCCCCCATCAGCCTTTCAGTGTCACCACTTGTTTGGGTAAGTCTAGAACCAGGATCAGAGGAGCTGAGCTTTGTTCTCTAGTACAGGAGCCAGAGCACAGCTGGAGCTGAACCAGGGCAGGAGATCAGAGAAAGGCTCTTCCCCCAGAGG
>NW_024501641.1:0-762 GCF_017590055.1 Onychostruthus taczanowskii
AATGAGATAAAAAGAGGCAAAATCAGAGAAAAAGAGGAAAAAGTGGGATAAAAACAGGGAAAATCAGCAAAAAAATGGGATAAAAACAGGGAAAATCAGGCAAAAGGAGGAAAACGTGAGATATAGAGAGGGAAAAAAGAACAAAAAATGAGATAAAAACAGGGAAAATCAAAGAAAAAAGAATAAAAAATGAGATAAAAACAGGGAAAATCAGATAAAAACAGGAAAAAGTGAGATAAAAACAGAGAAAGTTAAAAATTCCCCAAAAAACCTCCAAAAATCAGAATGAACAATCCTAAAAATCCAAATAAAAAATCCCAAATATTCCCTAAAAAATCCAAATAAAAAAACCCAAAAACTCCCAATAAACCCCCCCACAAATCCAAATTAAAAATCCCAATAAATCCCAATAAACCCCCCCAAAAATCCAAATAAAAATCCCCAAAAACCCAAATAAAAAATCCCAAAAAATCCCCCAAAATCCCAAATTAAAACCCCAATAAATCCCCCAAAAATCAAAATAAAAAATCCCAAAAATTCCCCAAAAAATCCCAAAAATATCCCCAAACATCCAAATTAAAAATCCAAATAAATCCCAATAAACTCCCCAAAATTTTAATTAAAAAACCCAAATAAATCCCAAAAAACCCAAATTAAAAATCCCAAAAATCCAAATTAAAAATCCCAATAAATCCCAATAAACCCCCCCAAAATCCAAATTAAAAATCAAAAAAACCCAAATAAATCCCCAAAAAATCCCAA
>NW_024501642.1:0-762 GCF_017590055.1 Onychostruthus taczanowskii
CCAGAGCCAGGAGGAAGTCCCAGTCCCTGAGAAAGCTGAAATGGAGGGGACAAGTGGCACCAGCAGCTCAGCAGGAGGGAGGGGAACGGCTGTTTGCCACTGCCAGCAGGCAGCCAGAAGCTGGCATGGGTGAGAGAAGGGCTCCTGGCTCCCACAGCCATCTGACATGCAGGGACATTGCCACCACGGACAAGGATCTGTGCCCCAAGGCACCCAGCCCAGCTTCACCCTGTGCCAGGAGCGTGCACCTCTGCTGTGCCCTGCAGGACACCAAACCCCTCCCACGAGGGACACAGCTCAGAAAGCAGCGCTGGGCTCAGGAAGCCCAAGCCCAGCATAAGTCACTGGCTCCAGGCTGAGTTTTGCAATGAATTTGCAGTGTAATGTCAGGAAGGATAGCAGGGCCCACAGAATTACAGCACATTTCTGCCCCTCCAAGCTGAGGGGCAGAAGCTCCTGAATCCCAGTGTGCTGGAAAAACCCAGGGACTGCCTGTGCAGAGCACTGCAAATTCCATGTTTTTAAAGCAGCCCTTGGGTTTTTTTGAAGCTCCTGCTGCTGGGATCCCAGCAAGCAGCTCCTGAGCACGAGCTTTGCTTTCTCCTGAACACACACACAGGTCTGGGCTACTCACTGGGCTCAGCCATCCTGGAGGGAGCAGACTTATCAGGCAGGACTGGCAATAAAGATAACAGTGTTGGTGATGGTTCCTCGAACTGAATTGCTCTCAGTGCACTGGGGGAGTGACATGCAGTGCAAGAT
>NW_024501643.1:0-762 GCF_017590055.1 Onychostruthus taczanowskii
CATTTTTCCCCATTTTTCCCGTTTTCCGCCCTTTTTTCCCCATTTGCCGCCTCACCCCGCGCCCCCTCCCCCCCCCGCTATTGTGCGGGGCGGCCGCAGCCGGGCGGGGCCGCCATCTTGCCGCGATCCCAGCATGCCCCGCGCCGCAAAGGAGGCGGGGCCGCCAGGCGTGGCCAATAGGCGACGCCGCAGGGGGCGTGGCGGCGAGAAACCCGCCAATCACCGCGCGGGAAGGGAGTGGTTAAACAACAGCAGAGCTGCCGCATAAGGAGTTAAAAAGGGGCGGGGCTATCACCATATAAGGGATCGACAGGGCGGGGTTTACGCTAATGAGGGGCTTTGAGGGGGCGGGGCTGGGCGCGCCAAGGCAATGCCATATATGGGCAGGCCACGCCCACTGGGGGACCCCAAGAGCCCCAAATTCCCCCCAAATTCCCCCAAAATTCCCCAAATTTTCCCCAAAAAACCCCCCAGACCCAATTAAGGACCCCCAAAAAAGACCCCAGACCCGTTTAGGGAACCCAGGACCCCCCAAATTCCCCCAAAATTCCCCAAATTCACCCCAAAATCCCCCCCAAAACCCAATTTAGGGGACCCCAAAATCCCCCAAATCCCCCCAAAAATCCCACCAGGAACACCCCCAAACCCATTTTGGGAACTCAAAACCCCAAAATTCCCCAAAATTGCACCCAAAATATTCCCAAATCCTGAAAATTCTGGCAAAATTCACCCAAGATCCCCCAAAATTTTCCCAAAAATCCC
>NW_024501644.1:0-761 GCF_017590055.1 Onychostruthus taczanowskii
TTTTGGGCTGAATTGAGGAATTTTTCCAAAATCCTGGCAGTTTTTTGGCATGAATTCTGATTTTTTTCCAGATCTCAGCTGTTTTTTGGGATAAATTCAGGAATTTTTTCAGAGCCTGGCAGTTTTTTGGGCTGAATTCAGGAATTTCCCCCTATCCTGGCAGTTTTTTGGGATGAAATCAGGAATTTTTTTCAGATCTCAGCTGTTTTTTGGGGATAAATTCAGGAATTTTCCCAGATCCTGGCAGATTTTTGGCCTGAAATCAGGAACATTTTTCAGATCTCAGCTATTTTTTTTGGATGAATTCAGGATCCTGGCAGTTTTTTGGGATGAATTCAGGAATTTTTCCCAAATCCTGGCAGTTTTTTGGGATGAATTGAGGAATTTTTCCAGATCCTGGCAGTTTTTTGGGCAGAACTCAGGAATTTTCCCAGATCCTGGCAGTTTTTTGGGCTGAAATCAGGAATTTCCCCAGATCCTGGCAGTTTTTTGGGATGAGTTCTGGAATATTTCCAGATCTCAGCTGGTTTTTTTGGGATAAATTCAGGAATTCTTTCAGATCCTGGCAGTTTTTTGGGCTGAATTCAGGAATTTTTCCAGATCTCAGCTGTTTTTTTTGGGATAAATTCAGGAATTTCCCCAAATCCTGGCTGATTTTTTGGGCTGAATTCAGGATCCTGGCAGTTTTTTGGGATGAATTCTGGAACATTTTTCAGATCTCTGCTATTTTTTTCGGATGAATTCAGGATCCTGGCAGTTTT
>NW_024501645.1:0-761 GCF_017590055.1 Onychostruthus taczanowskii
AAAAATGGTGAAAAATGGTGAAAAATGACCTAAAAATGAC
Source organism: Onychostruthus taczanowskii (assembly GCF_017590055.1). Classification (NCBI taxonomy): domain Eukaryota; kingdom Metazoa; phylum Chordata; class Aves; order Passeriformes; family Passeridae; genus Onychostruthus; species Onychostruthus taczanowskii. Next base: position 41 of record NW_024501645.1, read on the forward strand.
CAAAAAAGCAGTGAGAGAATGGTGGGAAATGAACTGAAAATGACCTAAAAAATGATGGAAAAATGACCTAAAAGGAACTGGAAAAATGGCACAAATGGTGGAAAATGACAGGAAAATGGCAAAAAAAATGGCGAAAAATGGTGAAAAAATGGCGGAAAACGGCGAAAAAATGGCAGAAAATGCCGAAAAAATGGCGGAAAAATGGTGGGAAATGACCCAAAAATGACCAAAAAAGCAGTGAGAAAATGGTGGGAAATGAACTGAAAATGACCTAAAAATGATGGGAAAATGACCTAAAAACAACTGGAAAAACGGCACAAATGGTGGAAAATAACAGGAAAAGGGCAAAAAAATGGCGAAAAATGGCAAAAAAAATGACAAAAAAATGGCTGGAAAATGGTCTAAAAATGAACTAAAAATGGCCTAAAAACAACTGGAAAAACGGGGTGAAAATGGTGGAAAATCACCAAAAAATGGCCAAAAAAAGACAGCGAAAAATGGCTGGAAAAAGACCTAAAAATGAACTAAATAATTACCTAAAGCTACCCCAAAAAAAATGACCAAAAAATGAAATAGATTTGATCAAAAAATGAGCAAAAAAATGACCTAAAAATGACCAAAAAATAAACTAAAAATGTCCAAAAAACTGACCAAAAAGGGACCAAAAAATGATCAAAAATTGACCAAAAATGACCAAAAAATGACCAAAAAATGAACTAAA
>NW_024501646.1:0-697 GCF_017590055.1 Onychostruthus taczanowskii
CAGAAACAAGAACACACATGCATTTACGCAATCAGCACCAGGATCTGTTTTGGGGGTGAGGGAGGGCAATTCCTTTCCTTGGTTCTTTGGAAGGCAGAGGATGTGGGAAGAGGAGCTTTGCCCACTGCATTGGGGGAGTCTCTGATGTCCCAAAGCCCCACAGAGCAAATGTTTGTCGTTTAACATCTCAAGGATGCTGCAGGCTGGTGACTGCCCCTGTGTTTGCTCCACAGGATGAGGAAGCCAACCCTCCTAAGGAGGAAGATGAAGAGATGTGGAAGAATGGAGGCAGCAGCCACCAAAGTCTGGGGAAGGCACAGAGCCAGGTAGGAGATGTTGCCTTCCAAAGAGAGGGACTTGTCTGTCCCGTTGGAATTCAGGGCATGAGGCTAATGGAACAAAGGGGTTGAGTTCATTTTCTTACTCAGGTTCTCATGTGCCTTAAAGAGATTTATGAAAAGGTCATTATCCCTAATGGAATCTCTGAAAAACAGGGGTTGAAGCTCTCTGAAGTGACCCAAACCTGCCTGCATGTAATGCAGCCCCTGTTTTTGTGCACAGTTGGGATGAGACCTCAGCTGCCATTACTTACCAGCTCCCAAGTGTAACTCAGAGTCTGCAGCCCTGAAGAGCCAGGCAGCGGTTAAACAGCAACAGCCTGAGGTACCAGAGAGCTGGAGTAATTCCCTAGCAGGAA
>NW_024501647.1:0-752 GCF_017590055.1 Onychostruthus taczanowskii
CCCTTCCCCCAGAGATGAAACTGAGTAGAAGTGTCCTGAAGGAATATATACTAAGCAAGGCATAGAACCTTGTGACAGATTACAGCTGAAGTAGTTGATTTCATATATGTAAAGTGGCAATGTGTAGAAAGTAAAAAAACAGAAAACATTAGAATAAAAGTGTGATTGCCATTGCAGCATTCTTTTCAACTGAGCTCTTCAGCCATTATAACTATTATCTATTATTTATTATTCTTAACTAGCAAATAGGAGGTATATTACCCTTTTGTGCTAGCACAGATGTTACCAATGACTATGAACTCTCATCACCCTAACATTTCTACATTGTCAGCATGAGTCAAGAATTTATTTTCAGTAGGTGAGAAGTAACTTAAGAGAGCTAATTGGTTTTGTTTGCTTAAGAGAAAGAGGTTTCCTATTGGTAGGGAAGTGTTGTAATTCTCTATAGGAGTGGCTCCAGAGTTATATAATCTCAAGGCAGAACTGCTGAGAGTTTAGAGTGAGTTACACCGTGCACGCGGTAAGTGGGGAAAATATTTTGGAAATACAGGGAGTTGTTGTACCTGAAACTCAGTCATTGAATGGGTTTTATAGATTAAATGTGTGTATCTACTTTCTTTACTAACATGGTTATGTGTACCAAATGATAATTCTTATCAGCTGCTTTTGGGGTGGGCAGAATTAAGAAAAAGGAGTGCAGATCCCACAAGTGGGGCATGTTTCTCCTCACCTCCTCCTTCCTACTGTAGTGA
>NW_024501648.1:0-760 GCF_017590055.1 Onychostruthus taczanowskii
CACATATCCAGTCCCAACATAAAATATTGGGGATTTATCCAATGCAGAATTTACTGTAACTTTACATCACCTTTGGAACCAAACTGTAAAAGTCCACATTTTTTAAAAATCTCTCTCATTCCCCAGTTGAGCTTTCAGGCCCAGAGTATGGCCACACTCTGTCCAGGGACAGCACAGTTTTTAAGCCTCTCACTCTAAGAAATGTTTCATTCTTGGATTTCTTTTCATTGCAAGTGCAAATCTAGAGGAGAGATCTCACCAGCACTAGATCACTTAGAGCACCAGACAGAGAGAAACTGAAATTATTTCACACCTCAGGACGTGTCTGCATACATAAATTCCAGAGCCATGTCAGCACACATTAAAAATCCTCACACAACAGAGCTGACTCTCAATTCTGGCTTTACAAGTCACTGTCTAAACTCCAAGAGAGGCATTTCACTGATGTTTCTTAGCAGGAATCTTCTCTGCCACGTAGATTAAAATGCCAAAAATACACCTTGCACGGGAGTGGGTAAAGCTGGATGACCTTCAAAGCTAACAGAACAACGAGGTTTTCATTCTTTCAACATCACTTTCTCAGAATTTTGACAGTGGTCTCGAGGACCACAATCCTATCAAGCTATTAATATTATCCTAAAATTTGTTTAGAAACAGAATTAATTGATAATAGCTCTGAAAGCCTTGTACTTGCAAAAGATAATCTGCGTCTCCTAATCTCCAGCACCCTACTGTCGAGATAATTAACAATTAAAAAAAA
>NW_024501649.1:0-8545 GCF_017590055.1 Onychostruthus taczanowskii
TCCCATTCCCATCCCCATCCCATTCCCCTCCCTGTTCCCTTTCCCATTCCATTCCCATCCCAATTCCCATCCTATCTCATCCTAATTCCCATTCCCATCCCATTCCCATCCCATCCCCATTCCCATTCCAATTCCCATCCCATCCCCATTCCCATTCCAATTCCCATCCCCATCCCATTCCCGTCCCCATGCTAATTCCCATTCCCATTCCCATCCCCAGTCCGTCCCCATTCTCATCCCCATTCCAATTCCCATTCCCATCCCAATTTCCATCCCACCCCATCCCCATCCCCAATCCCATTCCAATTCCCATTCCCATTCCCATCCCCAACCTAATCCCCATCCCCATCCCCATTCCCATTCCCATCCTAATTCCCATTCCCATCCCCAGTCCGTCCCCATTCTCATCCCCATTCCAATCCCCATTCCCATCCCCGGTCCCGTCCCCATCCCTATCCCATTCCCATCCCATCCCATCCCCAATCCCATTCCAATTCCCATCCCCATCCCAATTCCCATCCCATCCCATCCCCAATCCCATTCCAATTCCCATCCCCATCCCAATTCCCATCCCATCCCATCCCCAATCCCATTCCAATTCCCATCCCCATCCCAATTCCCATCCCATCCCATCCCCAATCCCATTCCAATTCCCATCCCCATCCCAATTCCCATCCCATCCCATCCCCAATCCCATTCCAATTCCCATCCCCATCCCAATTCCCATCCCATCCCATCCCCAATCCCATTCCAATTCCCATCCCCATTCCCATCCCCGTTCCCGTCCCCATCCCTATCCCATTCCCATCCCATCCCATTCCATTCCCATTCCCATCCCATCCCATTCCTCTCCCCGTCCCCGTTCCCTTCCCCAATCCCATCCCCATTCTCATCTCCATCCCCATTCCCATCCCATCCCAAATCCAATTCCCATACCCATCCCAATTCCCATCCCATCCCATCCCATCCCCAATCCCATTCCAATTCCCATTCCCATTCCCATTCCCATCCCCATTTCTGTCCCCGTTCCCGTCCCCATTCCCATTCCCGTCCCCATTCCCGCCGCTCCTTACGCGATGGCCTCCACCATGGCCAGCCCCATCCGGATGGAGCACACGGCGTGGTCCTCCCGGAATTCCGGCAGCCCGCAGATGCAGTAGTAGCAATCCCCCAGGATCTTGATCCGCAGCTGGTGGTGCTTCTGGCAATCCAGAATTCCGGGACAATTCCCGGGTAACTCCGGCATCCCCACAACCCCCCACAACTCCCAACGCAAACCCCCGGATTTCCCATTCCCGCCCATCCGAGCGGGGTCCCATTCCCGTCCCCATTCCCGCCGTTCCTTACGCGATGGCCTCCACCATGGCCAGCCCCATCCGGATGGAGCACACGGCGTGGTCCTCCCGGAATTCCGGCAGCCCGCAGATGCAGTAGTAGCAATCCCCCAGGATCTTGATCCGCAGCTGGTGGTGCTTCTGGCAATCCAGAATTCCGGGACAATTCCCGGATAACTCCGGCATCCCCACAACCCCCCACAACTCCCAACGCAAACCCCCGGATTTCCCATTCCCGCCCATCCGAGCGGGGACGCCTCCACCCCCAGGCGCGTTCCCAACCTCCTCGCCGCCATCCCGGATTTGTTTTTTTTTCTGAGATTTTTGGGAATTCCGGGATTTTTGGGAATCGCGGGCAGCACTCACGGCGGCCAGCTTGTCGAAGCGGGCGAAGAGCTCGTTGAGGAGCTTGACGAGCTCCTGGGCGCTGCAGGACGACGAGAGCTGCGTGAAGCCCACGATGTCGGCGAAGAGGATGCTGCGGGAACAGCGCCCGCCCGTCAGCCCCCCATCCCGGGAAAAAATCCCGGATGGGGCCCTGCAAACTCGGTCCCGACCTCTCCATTCCCAGTTTTCCCAAAATAAACATCCAGGACTAGGCAAAAACGATGCTCGACAAACTCAATCCTGACATTCTCATTCCCGTTTTCCCCCCCCCAAAAAAAATCCTGGATGTGGCGATACAAACTCAGTCCTGACTTTCTCATTCCCGTTTTCCCCACAAAAAAAATTCTGGATGTGGCAATACAAACTCAGTCCCAACTTCCCCCATTCCCAGGTTTCCCAAAAAAAATATCCGGGATAAGGCAAAAACGACGCTCGACAAACTCAATCCTGACTTCTCCATTCCTGTTTTGCCCCCCCCAAAAAAAAATCCCGGATGTGGCGATACAAACTCAATCCCGACTTTCCCATTCCCGTTTTCCCTACAAAAAATCCCGGATGTGGCCCTGCAAACTCAGTCCCGACTTCCTCATTCCCAGTTTTCCCAAAAAATATCCGGGATAAGGCAAAAACGATGCTCGACAAACTCAATCCTGACATTCTCATTCCTGTATTTCTCCCCCAAAAAATCCCGGATGTGGCGATACAAACTCAGTCCTGACTTTCTCATTCCCAGTTTTCCCAAAAAAAATATCCGGGATAAGGCAAAAACGACGCTCGACAAACTCAATCCTGACTTCCCCATTCCCATTTTCCCAAAAAAAAAATCCTGGATATGGCAAAAACGATGCTCTGAAAACTCAATCCCAACTCAATCCCAATTTTGGGAATTCCCGCCGGTTTTCTGGGAATGTTTTCTGCATGGAACGGAGGAATTTTGGGAATTCCCGCTGGTTTCAAGGGAATGTTTTCCATGCTGGAATTTTGGAAATTCCCGCTGGTTTTTCAGGAACATTTTCTATGCAGAACGGGCAAATTTTGGGAATTCCCGCAAGTTTTCCAGGGAGTTTTCTGCAGGGAACCAGGGGGAATTTTGGGAATTCCTACCAGCTTCCCGGGAATGTTTTCTGTGTGGAATGGGGGAATTTCAGGAATTCTCACTGGTTTTTTGGGTACATTTTCCACGTGGAATGGAGGAAATTTCAGGAATCCCCGCCGGTTTTCAGGGAACGTTTTCCAGCACAGAAAGGGTGAATTTCGTGGAATTCCCATGGGATTTCCAGGAACATTTTCCAGACACGGAACAGGGGGATTTTGGAGAATTCCCATGATTTCCCTCAAACATTTTTCCACACAGAACGGGGAAAATTTCAGGGATTCCCACCAGTTTTCCAGGAACATTTTCCACGTGGAATGGGGGAAATTTCAGGAATTCTCGCTGGTTTTCAGGGAACATTTTCCACATGGAAGGGGGGAAATTTCAGGAATCCCCGCCGATTTTCCGGGAACATTTCCAGCACAGAACGGGTGAATTTTGCGGAATTCCCATGGGTTTTCCAGGAACGTTTGTCCAGACACGGAACAGGGGGATTCCGGGGAATTCCCATGACTTCCCTCAACCATTTTTCCACACAAAACGGGGGGAATTTCGGGGATTCCTACCAGCTTCCCGGGAATGTTTTCTGTGTGGAATGGGGGAATTTCAGGAATTCTCGCTGGTTTTTTGGGAACATTTTCCATGTGGAATGGGGGAAATTTCAGGAATTCTCACTGGTTTTTTGGGAACATTTTCCACGTGGAATGGGGGAAATTTCAGGAATTCCCGCCGGTTTTCCGGGAACGTTTTCCAGCACAGAAGGGGTGAATTTTGTGGAATTCCCACGGGATTTCCAGGAGCGTTTTCCAGACACGGAACAGGGGAATTCTGGAGAATTCCCATTATTTCCCTCAACCATTTTCCCGCACAAAACGTCTGGAGAATCCCCACGACTTCCCTCAACCATTTTCCCGCACAAAACGGGGGGAATTTCGGGGATTCCCGCCGCTTTTCCGGGAGCACTTTCCTCGCGGGAAGCGGGGGGGGGTTTTTTGGGATTTGGGGAACATTCCAGGGAGGTTTTCCCGGGATTCGGGGTCGCTGACCTGACGTTCTCGTGGCGGTACATGTACATGGTGTTGAACTGCTGCAGCTCCTTCTGGCTCGGGTCCTTCTTCATGTCCTTCAGCATCTCGTCGGCCACGTGCTTGGGCAGGATGGACAGCATCAGCCGCTCCTGCGCCACCGGAATGCCGGGGGGAAAAACACGTCGGGAATGCCGGGGGGGAAAACACGTCGGGAGTTACGGGGGGAAAAAAACACATAGGGAATTACAGAGGGAAAAAACACGTCGGGAATGCCGGGGGGAAAACACGTGTTGGGAATTACGGGGGGAAAAACACGTCGGGAATGCCGGGGGGAAAACACGTGTTGGGAATTACGGGGGGAAAAACACGTCGGGAATGCCGGGGGGAAAACACGTGTTGGGAATTACGGGGGGAAAAACACGTCGGGAATGCCGGGGGGAAAACACGTGTTGGGAATTACGGGGGGAAAAACACGTCGGGAATGCCGGGGGGAAAACACGTGTTGGGAATTACGGGGGGAAAAACACGTCGGGAATGCCGGGGGGAAAACACGTGTTGGGAATTACGGGGGGAAAAACACGTCGGGAATGCCGGGGGGAAAACACGTGTTGGGAATTACGGGGGGAAAAACACGTCGGGAATGCCGGGGGGAAAACACGTGTTGGGAATTACGGGGGGAAAAACACGTCGGGAATGCCGGGGGGAAAACACGTGTTGGGAATTACGGGGGGAAAAACACGTCGGGAATGCCGGGGGGAAAACACGTGTTGGGAATTACGGGGGGAAAAACACGTCGGGAATGCCGGGGGGAAAACACGTGTTGGGAATTACGGGGGGAAAAACACGTCGGGAATGCCGGGGGGAAAACACGTGTTGGGAATTACGGGGGGAAAAACACGTCGGGAATGCCGGGGGGAAAACACGTGTTGGGAATTACGGGGGGAAAAACACGTCGGGAATGCCGGGGGGAAAAACACGTCGGGAATTACAGGGGGAAAACAAGTCGGGAATGCCGGGGGGAAAACACGTGTTGGGAATTACGGGGGGAAAAAACACGTCGGGAATTACAGGGGGAAAAGAAAACACGTCGGGAATTACGGGGGGGAAACTCGTCGGGAATTATGGGGGAAAAATACATCGGGAGTTACGGGGGAAAAAACATGTAGGGAATTACGGGGGGAAAAAACACGTCGGGAATTATGGCGGAAAAAAAACACATCGGGAATTATGGGGGAAAAACACGTTGGGAATTGCAGGGGGAAAAGAAAACACATCAGGAATTACGGGGGAAAAACACATTGGGAATTATGGGGGGAAAACACGTCGGGAATGCCGGGGGAAAAAACACGTCGGGAATGCCGGGGGAAAAAACACGTCGGGAATGCCGGGGGAAAAAACACGTCGGGAATGCCGGGGGAAAAAACACGTCGGGAATGCCGGGGGAAAAAACACGTCGGGAATGCCGGGGGAAAAAACACGTCGGGAATGCCGGGGGAAAAAACACGTCGGGAATGCCGGGGGAAAAAACACGTCGGGAATGCCGGGGGAAAAAACACGTCGGGAATGCCGGGGGAAAAAACACGTCGGGAATGCCGGGGGAAAAAACACGTCGGGAATGCCGGGGGAAAAAACACGTCGGGAATGCCGGGGGAAAAAAACACATAGGGAATTATGGGGGGAAAAACATGTCGGGAATGCCCAGGGAAAACACATTGGGAATTACGGGGGAAAAAAACACGTCGGGAATTACGGGGGGAAAAGACGTCGGGAATTATGGGGGAAAAACACGTTGGGGATTATGGGGGAAAACACGTCGGGAATTATGGGGGAAAACACGTTGGGTATCGTGCAGAGGGGAGGGGTTGATTCGACCCTGGGAGTGTCCCAGGAAATGTTGGAGCAGTTTGGGATCGGGATTGGAATGTGGGATGGGATTGAAGTTTGATGGATCCCATCCCAAACCATTCCGGGATTCTGGGATCCAGGACGCTCAGGATCCATCCCGAGGGGATTTTAATGGAATTTTTGGGGATGGAAAAGGGAAGGGAGACCCTTCCTGGAGTTCTCAATTGCTACGGAATTCCCAAAATTCCTTTCCAGAGAGGAGCTGGGACGGGGATGGATCCAATGGCAGGCTGGGAGAGCTGGGAATGGAGGGAATTCCCTGGGAACAGGGGAGGGATTTGGGGTGGGACTTGGGAAGGAATTCCCGGCTGGGCTGGAATTCCCAGAGATTCCCTGGATCCCTGGGAGTGTCCAAGGAAAGGCTGGACCAAGAAAGGGAAGGGATCTGCACCGAGGTCCCCAAAGATCCCCGAGAGCTTCCACAAGGAAAAAAATGGGATCAAACCATTCCTGGCGGGAGCCACCCATGGAAAAACGCTGAATCCCACATCCCAAACCCCAAATCCAATCCCAAATCCCAAATCCAATCCCGAATCAAACATCCCACATCCCACATCCCAAGTCTCAAATCCAATCATCCCACATCCCAAATCCCAAATCCAACATCCAACACCCCACATCCCAAATCCCAGATCCCAAATCCCACATCCCACATCCCGCACCCCACATCTCAAATCCTAAATCCAGGAATGGACACTGGATGGATCCAGGGTGGATCAGGGATGGATCAGGGATCAATATCCCTGGATCAGGGATGGATCAGGGATCGATATCCCTGGATCAGGGATGGATCAGGGATCGATATCCCTGGATCAGGGATGGATCAGGGATCGATATCCCTGGATCAGGGCAGGATCAGGGATCGATATCCCTGGATCAGGGCTGGATCAGGGATCGATATCCCTGGATCAGGACTGGATCAGGGATCGATATCCCTGGATCAGGGATGGATCAAATTACGGGGGAAAAACACATTGGGAATTATGGGGGGAAAACACGTCGGGAATTACGGGGGGAAAAACACGTCGGGAATTACGGGGGGAAAAACACGTCGGGAATTACGGGGGGAAAAACACGTCGGGAATTACGGGGGGAAAAACACGTCGGGAATTACGGGGGGAAAAACACGTCGGGAATTATGGGGGAAAACACGTCGGGAATTATGGGGGGAAAAAAACACATAGGGAATTATGGGGGGAAAAACATGTCGGGAATGCCCAGGGAAAACACATTGGGAATTACGGGGGAAAAAAACACGTCGGGAATTACGGGGGGAAAAGACGTCGGGAATTATGGGGGAAAAACACGTTGGGAATTATGGGGGAAAACACGTCGGGAATTATGGGGGAAAACACGTTGGGTATCGTGCAGAGGGGAGGGGTTGATTCGACCCTGGGAGTGTCCCAGGAAAGGTTGGAGCAGTTTGGGATCAGGATTGGAATGTGGGATGGGATTGAAGTTTGATGGATCCCATCCAAAGAATTCCGGGATTCCGGGATCCAGGACGCTCAGGATCCATCCCGAGGGGATTTTAATGGAATTTTTGGGGGTGGACAAGGGAAGGGAGCCCCTTCCTGGAGTTCTCAATTGCTACGGAATTCCCAAAATTCCTTTCCAGAGAGGAGCTGGGACGGGGATGGATCCAATGGCAGGCTGGGAGAGCTGGGAATGGAGGGAATTCCCTGGGAACAGGGGAGGGATTTGGGGTGGGACTTGGGAAGGAATTCCCGGCTGGGCTGGAATTCCCAGAGATTCCCTGGATCCCTGGGAGTGTCCAAGGAAAGGCTGGACCAAGAAAGGGAAGGGATCTGCACCGAGGTCCCCAAAGATCCCCGAGAGCTTCCACAAGGAAAAAAATGGGATCAAACCATTCCTGGCGGGAGCCACCCATGGAAAAACGCTGAATCCCACATCCCAAACCCCAAATCCAATCCCAAATCCCAAATCCAATCCCGAATCAAACATCCCACATCCCACATCCCAAGTCTCAAATCCAATCATCCCACATCCCAAATCCCAAATCCAACATCCAACACCCCACATCCCAAATCCCAGATCCCAAATCCCACATCCCACATCCCGCACCCCACATCTCAAATCCTAAATCCAGGAATGGACACTGGATGGATCCAGGGTGGATCAGGGATGGATCAGGGATCAATATCCCTGGATCAGGGATGGATCAGGGATCGATATCCCTGGATCAGGACTGGATCAGGGATGGATCAGGGATCGATATCCCTGGATCAGGACTGGATCAGGGATCGATATCCCTGGATCAGGGATGGATCAGGAATGGATCAGGGATCGATATCCCTGGATCAGGGCAGGATCAGGGATCGATATCCCTGGATCAGGGATGGATCAGGGATGGATCAGGGATCGATATCCCTGGATCAGGGATGGATCACGGATCAATATCCCTGGATCAGGGCAGGATCAGGGATCGATATCCCTGGATCAGGGCTGGATCAGGGATCGATGTCCCTGGATCAGGAATGGATCAGGGATCGATATCCCTGGATCAGGGCAGGATCAGGGATCGATATCCCTGGATCAGCTGGATCAGGGATCGATCATGGTTCGATATCCCTGGATCAGGGATCAATATCCCTGGATCAGGAATTGATCAGGGATGGATCAGGGATCGATATCCCTGGATCAGGGATCGATAATCCTGGATCAGGGCAGGATATCCCTGGATCAGGGCAGGATCAGGGATCGATATCCCTGGATCAGGGATCGATATCCCTGGATCAGGGATTGATCAGGGATGGATCAGGGATCGATATCCCTGG
>NW_024501649.1:9644-27699 GCF_017590055.1 Onychostruthus taczanowskii
TTTGGGGTGGGACTTGGGAAGGAATTCCCGGCTGGGCTGGAATTCCCAGAGATTCCCTGGATCCCTGGGAGTGTCCAAGGAAAGGCTGGACCAAGAAAGGGAAGGGATCTGCACCGAGGTCCCCAAAGATCCCCGAGAGCTTCCACAAGGAAAAAAATGGGATCAAACCATTCCTGGCGGGAGCCACCCATGGAAAAACGCTGAATCCCACATCCCAAACCCCAAATCCAATCCCAAATCCCAAATCCAATCCCGAATCAAACATCCCACATCCCACATCCCAAGTCTCAAATCCAATCATCCCACATCCCAAATCCCAAATCCAACATCCAACACCCCACATCCCAAATCCCAGATCCCAAATCCCACATCCCACATCCCGCACCCCACATCTCAAATCCTAAATCCAGGAATGGACACTGGATGGATCCAGGGTGGATCAGGGATGGATCAGGGATCAATATCCCTGGATCAGGGATGGATCAGGGATCGATATCCCTGGATCAGGACTGGATCAGGGATGGATCAGGGATCGATATCCCTGGATCAGGACTGGATCAGGGATCGATATCCCTGGATCAGGGATGGATCAGGAATGGATCAGGGATCGATATCCCTGGATCAGGGCAGGATCAGGGATCGATATCCCTGGATCAGGGCTGGATCAGGGATCGATGTCCCTGGATCAGGAATGGATCAGGGATCGATATCCCTGGATCAGGGCAGGATCAGGGATCGATATCCCTGGATCAGGGATGGATCAGGGATCGATATCCCTGGATCAGGGATCAATATCCCTGGATCAGGAATTGATCAGGGATGGATCAGGGATCGATATCCCTGGATCAGGGATCGATAATCCTGGATCAGGGCAGGATATCCCTGGATCAGGGCAGGATCAGGGATCGATATCCCTGGATCAGGGATCGATATCCCTGGATCAGGGATGGATCAGGGCAGGATCAGGGCAGGATCAGGGATCGATATCCCTGGATCAGGGATGGATCAGGGATCGATGTCCCTGGATCAGGAATGGATCAGGGATCGATATCCCTGGATCAGGGCAGGATCAGGGATCGATATCCCTGGATCAGGGATGGATCAGGGATCGATATCCCTGGATCAGGGATGGATCAGGGATCGATATCCCTGGATCAGGGATGGATCAGGGATCAATATCCCTGGATCAGGGATGGATCAGGGATCAATATCCCTGGATCACGGATCAATATCCCCGGATCAGGGATCAATATCCCCGGATCAGGGCAGTGTCTGCAGCTGGAGCAGGGACGGATCCGCCCAGCTCCGTGTGGGAATTCCCGTGGGACACACGGAACTCTGCTAACGGGGTGGATTTTCCCCCGGGAACCCGGGAATTCCGCTGGGAACACCAGCGTGCGGCAGATCCGTTACCGGAGCGACGGCTCCGCGTCCCTGCCGCCATTCCCAGGATGAGATTCCAAAGGAACGGCTCCGTGTCCCTGCCCCCATTCCCAGGATGAGATTCCAAAGGAACGGCTCCGTGTCCCTGCCCCCATTCCCAGGAGTCCAATTTCAATCTCATAACCATTCCCATTCCAATTCCCATTCCCAATTCCATGCCCATTCCCATTCCATTCCATTCCCATTCCCAATCCCATTCCTGATCACGTTCCCAATCCCAATCCCATTCCCAATCCCTATTCCAATCCCAATCGCATTCCTATTCCAATTCCCATTCCCAACTCCATGCCCATTCCCATTCACAATATCATTCCCAATCCCAATCCCGTTCCCATTCTCAATCCCGTTCCCATTCCCATTCCTGACCTTGATCCCCATCCCGATCCCAATCCCATTCCCGATCCCATTCCCATTCCCAGTCCCATTCCCATTCCTGACCTTGATCCCGATCCCGATCCCGATCCCGATCCCATTCCCATTCCCATTCCCGATCCCGTTCCCGATCCCGCCCCCGTTCCCCGCTCCCGGCGGCATTCCGGCATTCCCGGTGTCCCCACCTGCTGCTGGCTCTGCTCCTCCAGGTTGAGTTTGACCTCCAGGGATTGCCGCGCCTCCAGGAACGCCTTCCGGTGCTTCCGGTCGGCCATCACGTACGACATGGCGCCCACCGCCACCGCGCAGGCGTACAGCGCCACGTTGGACAGCAGCTGGGATTTGGGATAAATCACGGGATACTCGAGGATTCGGGAATTTGGGATACTCGGGATGGAACGGCGGGAATTTGGGGGGAACGCCTTCCGGTGCTTCCGGTCGGCCATCACAACATGGCCGCCCACCGCCACCGCGCAGGCGTACAGCGCCACGTTGGACAGCAGCTGGGATTGGGATAAATCACGGGATACTCAGGAATTCGGGATACTCGGGAATTTGGGATACTTGGGAATTTGGGAGGAATGCCTTCCGGTGCTTCCGGTCGGCCATCACGTACGACATGGCGCCCACCGCCACCGCGCAGGCGTACAGCGCCACGTTGGACAGCAGCTGGGGGCGGGAACCTACCGGGATTTGGGATAAATCACGGGATACTCGAGGATTCGGGAATTTGGGATACTCTGGATGGAATGGCGGGAATTTGGGAGGAACGCCTTCCGGTGCTTCCGGTCAGCCATCACAACATGGCCGTCCACCGCCACCGCGCCACGTTGGACACCCGCCGGGATTTGGGATAAATCACGGGATACTCGGGAATTTGGGATCACAGGATACTCAGGATGGAACATCGGGGGTTTGGGATCAGGGATTTTTGGGGTGGAACATCAGGGATTTGGGATCAGGGATTTTTGGGGTGGAACGGCAGGGATTTGGGATCAGGGATTTTTGGGATGGAATATCGGGGATTTGGGATCAGGGATTTTTGGGGTGGAACATCAGGGATTTGGGATCAGGGATTTTCGGGGTGGAACATCGGGGATTTGGGATCAGGGATTTTTGGGGTGGAACGGCAGGGATTTGGGATCGCAGGGTCTTTGGGATGGAATGGTGGGAATTTGGGACCGCAGGTGCTTCGGGATGAAACAGCAGAAATTTGGGATGATGGGATCTTTGGGATGAAAGAAGAGGAATTTGGGATCATGGGACATCCGGGAAGAAACAGCATGGATTTGGGATCGTGGGATCTTTGGGAAGAATCAACGGGAATTTGTTATCACAGCAGCTTTGGGGAGAAATGGCGGGAATTTTGGATCACAGGATATTCGGGAATTCGGGGTCACGGGATACTCGGGAATTTGAGATCACGGGATATCCAGGATGGAACGGCGGGGGTTTGGGATCAGGGATCTTCGGGATGGAACGGTGAGAATTTGGGATCACAGAATATTCGGGATCAAAGCGGAGGAATTTGGGATCATGGAATATTCTGGATGAAAGAGCAGGAATTTGGGATCATGGGATATTTGGGATGAACCAGTGGGAATTTGGGATAATAGGATCTTAAGGATGAAATTGGGAATTTGGGATCACCGGATCTTTGGGAAGGAACAGGAGGAATTTGGGATAATGGGATCATTGGGATAAAAGAGCTGGCATTTGGGATCACGGGATATTTGGGAACAAACAACAGGAATTTAGGATCACAGGATCTTTGGGAAGAACCGAGGGGAATTTGGGATCGTGGGATATGATTTTGGATCACAGGACCTTTGGGAAGAAAGACTGGGAATTTGGGATTGTGGGATCTTCAGGAGGAAACAGCAGGAATTTGGAATTGTGGGATATTCAGAATGCAACAGCAGAAATTTGGGATCACAGGGTATTTGGGAACAAACAGTGGGAATTTAGGACCACGGGATCTTTGGGAAGAACCGAGGGGAATTTGGGATCGTGGGATATTCAGGATGAAAGAGAGGGAATTTGGGATTGTGGGATATTCAAAATGAAAGACCAGAAATTTGGGATCACAGGATGATTGGGATGAAAGAGCGGGAATTTGGGATCGTGGGGTCTCCAGGAGGAAACAGCAGGAATTTGGAATTGTGGGATATTCAGAATGCAACAGCAGAAATTTGGGATCACAGGGTATTTGGGAACAAACAGTAGGAATTTAGGACCACAGGATCTTTGGGAAGAACCGAGGGGAATTTGGGATCACGGGATATTCAGGATGAAAGAGAGGGATTTTGGGATCACAGCATCATTCAGGATAAAAGAGCGGGAATTTGGGATCACAGGATATTCAGAATGAAAGAGTGGGAATTTGGGGTCAGAGGATCTTTGGGAAGAAAAAGTGGGAATTTGGGATCATGGAATGCTTTGGAAGAAAGAGCTGGAATTTGAAATTGTGGGATATTTGGAATGAAAGAGGAGAAATTTGGGATCACGGGATCATTGGGATGAAAGAGCTGGCATTTGGGATCACAGGGTATTTGGGAACAAACAGCGGGAATTTGGGATCACAGGATCTTCGGGAAGAACCAGCGGGAATTTGGGATCCCTGGATCTTTGGGAAGAACCCATGGGAATTTGGGATCACGGGATCATTGGGATGAAAGAGCTGGCATTTGGGATCACAGGGTATTTGGGAACAAACAGCGGGAATTTGGGATCACAGGATCTTCGGGAAGAACCAGAGGGAATTTGGGATCACAGGATCTTCGGGAAGAACCAGCGGGAATTTGGGATCACAGGATCTTTGGGAAGAACCAGCGGGAATTTGGGATCACAGGATCTTTGGGAATAACCCATGGGAATTTGGGATCCCTGGACCTTTGGGAATAACTCGTGGGAATTTGGGATCATGGGATATCCGGGCTGAACGAGGAGGAATTCCAGGATGAGCAGATCCCAATCTTCATTCCAACCCTGACAAAAAACCTCAGATCCCGCTTTGGGATAAACATCAGGAATTTGGGGGGAAAGCGGCTCCGGGAGCATCCCGGGGGATTCCCGGGGTTCGAAATCCCGGAGATGTTTTGGAAAAAGGCGGCAGCTGGGCCGGGATCCCGGGGGATCCCAGGGGATCCCGGGGGAAGGCAGCGGCTCCGAGCGGATCACGTGGCGCCGCTCCCTGGGAATTGCAGCCCTCGGAGCGAGAAAGTTCCGGAAAAACACGGCCGGGCTCCGAATCCGCATTCCCGGGAACAGCCAAAAATTTGGGAGCGATCCCGATGTGTCCCACTGGGAACATCCAGAGCAGGGGGTGGATCCTGGGGGATCCCACGGGATTGGTCCAGGTCCATGGGGTGGGTCCCATCTTGGACTGGATCCGGATCCCATGGGATTGGATCCTGACCCCATGGATTGGATCCTGATCCCACAGGATTGATCCAGATCCATGGGGTGGATCCCATCTTTGGGTTGGATCCTGTCCCCATGGATTGGATTCTGATCCCATGGATTGATCCAGATCCATGGGATGGATCCTGACCCCATGGATTGGACCCTGATCCCACGGATTGGATCCTGATCCCATGGATTGGATCCTGATCCCATGGATTGGATCCTGACCCCACGGGCTGGATCCTGTCCCCATGGATTGGATCCTGACCCCATGGATTGGATCCTGATCCCATGGATTGGATCCTGACCCCATGGATTGGATCCTGTCCCCATGGATTGGATTCTGATCCCATGGATTGGATCCTGATTCCACAGGATTGATCCAGATCCATGGGATGGATCCTGATCCCACAGGATTGATCCAGATCCATGGGATGGATCCTGATCCCACAGGATTGATCCAGATCCATGGGATGGATCCTGATCCCACAGGATTGATCCAGATCCATGGGATGGATCCTGATCCCACAGGATTGATCCAGATCCATGGGATGGATCCTGATCCCACAGGATTGATCCAGATCCATGGGATGGATCCTGATCCCACAGGATTGATCCAGATCCATGGGATGGATCCTGATCCCACAGGATTGATCCAGATCCATGGGATGGATCCTGATCCCACAGGATTGATCCAGATCCATGGGATGGATCCTGATCCCACAGGATTGATCCAGATCCATGGGATGGATCCTGATCCCACAGGATTGATCCAGATCCATGGGATGGATCCTGATCCCACAGGATTGATCCAGATCCATGGGATGGATCCTGATCCCACAGGATTGATCCAGATCCATGGGATGGATCCTGATCCCACAGGATTGATCCAGATCCATGGGATGGATCCTGATCCCACAGGATTGATCCAGATCCATGGGATGGATCCTGATCCCACAGGATTGATCCAGATCCATGGGATGGATCCTGATCCCACAGGATTGATCCAGATCCATGGGATGGATCCTGATCCCACAGGATTGATCCAGATCCATGGGATGGATCCTGATCCCACAGGATTGATCCAGATCCATGGGATGGATCCTGATCCCACAGGATTGATCCAGATCCATGGGATGGATCCTGATCCCACAGGATTGATCCAGATCCATGGGATGGATCCTGATCCCACAGGATTGATCCAGATCCATGGGATGGATCCTGATCCCACAGGATTGATCCAGATCCATGGGATGGATCCTGATCCCACAGGATTGATCCAGATCCATGGGATGGATCCTGATCCCACAGGATTGATCCAGATCCATGGGATGGATCCTGATCCCACAGGATTGATCCAGATCCATGGGATGGATCCTGATCCCACAGGATTGATCCAGATCCATGGGATGGATCCTGATCCCACAGGATTGATCCAGATCCATGGATTGGGTCCTGTTCCCATTGGCTGGATCCTGTCCCCCTGGATTGGATTCTGATTCCATGGATTGGATCCTGATCCCATGGATTGGATCCCGTTCCTATGGGATGGATCCTGACCCCGTGGATTGGATCTTGATCCCACAGGACTGATCCAGATCCATGGGTTGGGTCCTGTTCCCATTGGCTGGATCCTGTCCCCATGGATTGGATTCTGATTCCATGGATTGGATCCTGATCCCACAGGATTGATCCAGATCCATGGGGTGGATCCTGACCCCATGGGCTGGATCCTGATCCCATGGATTGGATCCCATTCCTATGGGATGGATTCTGACCCCATGGATTGGATCCTGATCCCACAGGACTGATCCAGATCCATGGGGTGGATCCCATCTTTGGGTTGGATCCTGACCCCATGGATTGGATCCTGACCCCATGGATTGGATCCTGACCCCATGGATTGGATCCTGACCCCACGGATTGGATCCTGACCCCACGGATTGGATCCTGACCCCATGGATTGGATCCTGACCCCACGGATTGGATCCTGACCCCATGGATTGGATCCTGATCCCACAGGATTGATCCAGATCCATGGATTGGATCCTGTTCCCATTGGCTGGATCCTGACCCCATGGATTGGATTCTGATTCCATGGATTGGATCCTGATTCCATGGATTGGATCCTGATTCCATGGATTGGATCCTGACCCCATGGGCTGGATCCTGACCCCATGGATTGGATCCCATTCCTATGGGATGGATCCTGACCCCATGGATTGGATCCCATTCCTATGGGATGGATCCTGACCCCGTGGATTGGATCTTGATCCCACAGGACTGATCCAGATCCATGGATTGGGTCCCGTTCCCATTGGCTGGATCCTGTCCCCATGGATTGGATTCTGATTCCATGGATTGGATCCTGATCCCACAGGATTGATCCAGATCCATGGGGTGGATCCTGACCCCATGGGCTGGATCCTGATCCCATGGATTGGATCCCATTCCTATGGGATGGATTCTGACCCCATGGATTGGATCCTGATCCCACAGGACTGATCCAGATCCATGGGGTGGATCCCATCTTTGGGTTGGATCCTGACCCCATGGATTGAATCCTGACCCCACGGATTGGATCCTGACCCCATGGATTGGATCCTGATCCCACAGGATTGATCCAGATCCATGGATTGGATCCTGTTCCCATTGGCTGGATCCTGACCCCATGGATTGGATTCTGATTCCATGGATTGGATCCTGATTCCATGGATTGGATCCTGATTCCATGGATTGGATCCTGATTCCATGGATTGGATCCTGATTCCATGGATTGGATCCTGATTCCATGGATTGGATCCTGATTCCATGGATTGGATCCTGACCCCATGGGCTGGATCCTGACCCCATTGGCTGGATCCCGTTCCCATGGATAGCCATGGAAATCTGGGAACACCGGGAATGCTGGAAATCCCAGGAATGTGGAAAATCCTGGGAATCCTGAAAATCCCGGGAATCCTCTAACCCATCCCATTCCAGCTGCTTTTCCATGAGTGTCCTGATGCCCTTCCGTGAGTCTCATCCCAAAAAAACTCTCCTGATGTGATCTGAGATCCAAAACACTTCCCAGATCCCAGATTTAGTGGGAAAAGCTCCGGCAAGGAGGAGATTCCAGATCCCAAATTCTGTGTGAAAAGTTTAGATCCCAGATTCCAAATTCTGATGGAAAAGCTCTGATCCCAAATCCCAAATTCTGCGGGAAAATTTCCAATCCCAGGTCCCAGAATCTGTGGGAAAAGCTCCAATTCTGGATCCCAAATCCTGTGGGAAAATCTCAGATCCCAAATCCCAAATCCTGCAGGAAAAGTTCCAATCCCAGGTCCTAAATCCTCTGGGAAAAACTCCAATATGGAGGAGATCCCAAATCCCAAATTCTGCGGGAAAAGCACCGATCCTGAATCCCAAATTTTCTGTGGGAAAAATTCTGATCCAGATCCCAAATTCTGCACAAAAAGCTCCAACAAGGAGGAGATCTCAGATCCCAAATCCCGTGGGAAAAGCTCCCATCCCAAATCCCAAATCCTCCGGGAAAAGTTCCCATCCCAAATTCCAGATTCTGTGGGAAAAGCTCCCATCCCGGATCCCAAATTCTGCAGGAGAAACTCCAGCATGGAGGAGGATCTCGAATCCCAAATTCTGTGGGAAATGCTCCCAACCCAAATCCCAAATCCCAAATCCTGCGGGAAAAGTTCCGATCCCAGATCCCAAAATCTGCAGGACAAACTCCAGCACAGAGGCAATTCCAGATCCGAAATCCTGCTGGAAAACCCGCGATCCCAGATCCCAAATTCTGCAGGAAAAGCTCCAACACCGAGATCCCAGTTACCAAATCCTCCAGGAAAAGTTCCGATCCCAAATCCCAAATCCTGGAAAAACTGCAATCCCATTCCTTTTCCATTCCCGTGCTTGTCTGGCCAGCACCCCTCGATCCATGGAATTCCCACCCCATTCCCACCATTCCTTGTCCCCCTTCCCACCATTCCCAGTCCATTCCCACCATTCCCAGCCCACTCCCTCCCCATTCCCGCACCTGCCTGGCCAGCACCCCTCGATCCATGGAATTCCCACCATTCCCTGCCCCATTCCCACCCTGTTCCCATCATTCCCAGCCCATTCCCTGTCCATTTCCTGTCCATTCCCATCATTCCCAGCCCTGGTCCTGCACCTGCCTCGCCGCCTCCCCTCAATCCATGGAATTCCCACCATTCCCAGCCCATTCCCGCCCCATTCCCGCAACTGCCTGGCCAGCACCCCTCAATCCATGGAATTCCCACCATTCCCAGCCCATTCCCGCCCCATTCCCGCAACTGCCTGGCCAGCACCCCTCAATCCATGGAATTCCCACCATTCCCAGCCCATTCCCGCCCCATTCCCGCAACTGCCTGGCCAGCACCCCTCAATCCATGGAATTCCCACCATTCCCAGCCCATTCCCGCCCCATTCCCGCAACTGCCTGGCCAGCACCCCTCAATCCATGGAATTCCCACCATTCCCAGCCCATTCCCGCCCCATTCCCGCAACTGCCTGGCCAGCACCCCTCAATCCATGGAATTCCCACCATTCCCAGCCCATTCCCGCCCCATTCCCGCAACTGCCTGGCCAGCACCCCTCAATCCATGGAATTCCCACCATTCCCAGCCCATTCCCGCCCCATTCCCGCAACTGCCTGGCCAGCACCCCTCAATCCATGGAATTCCCACCATTCCCAGCCCATTCCCGCCCCATTCCCGCAACTGCCTGGCCAGCACCCCTCAATCCATGGAATTCCCACCATTCCCAGCCCATTCCCGCCCCATTCCCGCAACTGCCTGGCCAGCACCCCTCAATCCATGGAATTCCCACCATTCCCAGCCCATTCCCGCCCCATTCCCGCAACTGCCTGGCCAGCACCCCTCAATCCATGGAATTCCCACCATTCCCAGCCCATTCCCGCCCCATTCCCGCAACTGCCTGGCCAGCACCCCTCAATCCATGGAATTCCCACCATTCCCAGCCCATTCCCGCCCCATTCCCGCAACTGCCTGGCCAGCACCCCTCAATCCATGGAATTCCCACCATTCCCAGCCCATTCCCGCCCCATTCCCGCAACTGGGATTGGATCCTGACCCCACGGGCTGGATCCTGACCCCATGGATTGGATCCTGACCCCATGGATTGGATCCTGACCCCATGGATTGGATCCTGATCCCATGGATTGGATCCTGACCCCACGGATTGGATCCTGACCCCATGGGATGGATCCTGACCCCACGGATTGGATCCTGACCCCATGGATTGGATCCTGATCCCACAGGATTGATCCAGATCCATGGATTGGATCCTGTTCCCATTGGCTGGATCCTGCCCCCATGGATTGGATTCTGATTCCATGGATTGGATCCTGATTCCATGGATTGGATCCTGACCCCATGGGCTGGATCCTGACCCCATTGGCTGGATCCCGTTCCCATGGATAGCCATGGAAATCTGGGAACACCGGGAATGCTGGAAATCCCAGGAATGTGGAAAATCCTGGGAATCCTGAAAATCCCGGGAATCCTCTAACCCATCCCATTCCAGCTGCTTTTCCATGAGTGTCCTGATGCCCTTCCGTGAGTCTCATCCCAAAAAAACTCTCCTGATGTGATCTGAGATCCAAAACACTTCCCAGATCCCAGATTTAGTGGGAAAAGCTCCGGCAAGGAGGAGATTCCGGATCCCAAATTCTGTGGGAAAAGCTCCGGCATGGAGATCGTGGCTCCCAAAATCTGTGGGGAAAACTCCAATCCTGGATCCCAAATCCTGTGGGATAAGCTCCCATCCCAAATCCCAAATTCTGTGGGAAAAGCTCAGATCCCAGATCCCAAATTCTGCCGGAAAAGTTCCAATCCCAGATCCCAAATTCTGTGGGAAAATTTCCAATCCCAGGTCCCAGAATCTGTGGGAAAAGCTCCAATTCTGGATCCCAAATCCTGTGGGAAAATCTCAGATCCCAAATCCCAAATCCTGCAGGAAAAGTTCCAATCCCAGGTCCTAAATCCTCTGGGAAAAACTCCAATATGGAGGAGATCCCAAATCCCAGATTCTGCGGGAAAAGCGCCCATCCTGAATCCCAAATTTTCTGTGGGAAAAATTCTGATCCAGATCCCAAATTCTGCACAAAAATCTCCAACACGGAGGAGATCTCAGATCCCAAATCCCGTGGGAAAAGCTCCCATCCCAAATCCCAAATCCTCCGGGAAAAGTTCCCATCCCAAATTCCAGATTCTGTGGGAAAAGCTCCCATCCCGGATCCCAAATTCTGCAGGAGAAACTCCAGCATGGAGGAGGATCTCGAATCCCAAATTCTGTGGGAAATGCTCCCAACCCAAATCCCAAATCCCAAATCCTGCGGGAAAAGTTCCGATCCCAGATCCCAAAATCTGCAGGACAAACTCCAGCACAGAGGCAATTCCAGATCCGAAATCCTGCTGGAAAACCCGCGATCCCAGATCCCAAATTCTGCAGGAAAAGCTCCAACACCGAGATCCCAGTTACCAAATCCTCCAGGAAAAGTTCCGATCCCAAATCCCAAATCCTGGAAAAACTGCAATCCCATTCCTTTTCCATTCCCGTGCTTGTCTGGCCAGCACCCCTCGATCCATGGAATTCCCACCCCATTCCCACCATTCCTTGTCCCCCTTCCCACCATTCCCAGTCCATTCCCACCATTCCCAGCCCACTCCCTCCCCATTCCCGCACCTGCCTGGCCAGCACCCCTCGATCCATGGAATTCCCACCATTCCCTGCCCCATTCCCACCCTGTTCCCATCATTCCCAGCCCATTCCCTGTCCATTTCCTGTCCATTCCCATCATTCCCAGCCCTGGTCCTGCACCTGCCTCGCCGCCTCCCCTCAATCCATGGAATTCCCACCATTCCCAGCCCATTCCCGCCCAATTCCCGCACCTGCCTGGCCAGCACCCCTCGATCCATGGAATTCCCTGTTCATTCCCACCCATTCCCAGCTCAGTTCCCTTTTCATTCCCTGTCTATTCCCGCACCTGCCTGGCCACTTCCCATCGATCCATAGAATTCCCACCATTCCCAGCCCATTCCCAGCATTCCAGCCTCATTCCCATCCTTTTCCCCGCCAATTCCATTCCCAGCTGTTCCCATCATTCCCTGCCCATTCCCGCACCTGCCTGGCCACCTGCCCTGGATCCACGTTGTTCTCCCGGCCCCTCTGGAGCTCCACCATTCCCAGGACCATTCCCAGCCCATTCCCAGCATTCCAGCCTCATTCCCATCCTTTTCCCCGCCAATTCCATTCCCA
The DNA here is from genome assembly GCF_017590055.1 of Onychostruthus taczanowskii. Taxonomy (NCBI): domain Eukaryota; kingdom Metazoa; phylum Chordata; class Aves; order Passeriformes; family Passeridae; genus Onychostruthus; species Onychostruthus taczanowskii. Next base: position 22,161 of record NW_024501649.1, read on the forward strand.
GCTGTTCCCATCATTCCCTGCCCATTCCCGCACCTGCCTGGCCACCTGCCCCTCCATCCATGGAATTCCCGTCCCATTCCCTGTCCATTCCCACACCTGCCTGGCCAGCACCCCTCCATCCATGGAATTCCCACCATTCCCACCCCGTTGCCACCACTCACATCCCTTTCCCAGCCCATTCCTGCTCCATTCCCACACCTGCCTGGCCAGAACCCCTCCATCCATGGAATTCCCAGCCCATTCCCGCACGGTTCCCGCACCTGCCTGGCCACCTGCCCCGCATCCAGGTGGTTCTCCCGGCCCCTCTGGAGCTCCACCATTCCCAACACCATTCCCAGCCCATTCTCAGCATTCTGACCTCATTCCCATCCCTTTCCCTGCCAATTCCCACCCCTTTCCCACCATTCCCAGCCCATTCCTGCTCCATTCCCGCACCAGCCTGGCCAGAACCCCTCCATCCATGGAATTCCCGTCCCATTCCCAGCCCATTCCCGCCCGGTTCCCACACCTGCCCGGCCAGAACCCCTGCATCCATGGAATTCCCAGCCCATCCCCGCACCTGCCTGGCCAGCACCCCTCGATCCATGGAATTCCCGTCCCATTCCCGCCCTGTTCCTGCACCTGCCCAGCCAGAACCCCTCCATCCATGGAATTCTTCTTGCTCCCTGTCCATTCCCACCATTCTTGCACCATTCCCACACCTGCCTGGCCAGCATCCATCGATCCATGGAATTCCCACCATTCCCACCCCGTTGCCACCACTCACATCCCTTTCCCAGCCCATTCCTGCTCCATTCCCACACCTGCCTGGCCAGAACCCCTCCATCCATGGAATTCCCAGCCCATTCCCGCCCCGTCCCCGCACCTGCCTGGCCAGAACCACTCGATCCATGGAATTCCCACCCCGTCCCTGCACCTGCCTGGCCACCTGCCCCTCGATCCATGGAATTCCCAGCCCATTCCTGCTCCATTCCCACACCCACCTGGCCAGAACCCCTCCATCCATGGAATTCCCGTCCCATTCCCGCCCGGTTCCCGCACCTGCCTGGCCAGCACCCCTCCATCCATGGAATTCCCGCCCTGTGCCCGCACCTGCCTGGCCAGCACCCCTCGATCCATGGAATTCCCGTCCCATTCCAGCCCAGTTCCTGCACCTGCCTGGCCAGAACCCCTCCATCCATGGAATTCCCGTCCCATTCCCGCCCGGTTCCCGCACCTGCCTGGCCAGCACCCCTCCATCCATGGAATTCCCGTCCCATTCCCAGCCCATTCCCTGCCCACTCCCGCACCTGCCTGGCCACCTGCCCCTCCATCCATGGAATTCCCAGCCCATTCCCTGCCCATTCCCGCACCTGCCTGGCCACCTGCCCCGCATCCAGGCGGTTCTCCCGGCCCCTCTGGAGCTCCAGGATCCCCAGGACCAGCGCGTGCCCGCCGCAGGAGGCGGCCGCCAGCAGCAGGATCCGCGCCATTCCCACGCCGTTCCCAGCCCATTCCCAGCATTCCAACCTCATTCCCATCCCATTCCCTGCCTATTCCCACCATTCCCAGCCCATTTCCACTATTCCCATCCATTTCCCAGCCCATTCCCACCCCATTCCCTGCCTATTCCCACCCCTTTCCCACCATTCCCGTCCCATTCCCGCCCCGTCCCCGCACCTGCCTGGCCAGAACCACTCGATCCATGGAATTCCCACCCCGTCCCTGCACCTGCCTGGCCACCTGCCCCTCGATCCATGGAATTCCCGTCCCATTCCCAGCCCATTCCCAGCCCACTCCCGCACCTGCCTGGCCACCTGCCCCGCATCCAGGCGGTTCTCCCGGCCCCTCTGGAGCTCCAGGATTCCCAGGACCAGCGCGTGCCCGCCGCAGGAGGCGGCCGCCAGCAGCAGGATCCGCGCCATTCCCACGCCGTTCCCAGCCCATTCCCAGCATTCCAACCTCATTCCCATCCCATTCCCTACCTATTCCCACCATTCCCAGCCCATTTCCACTATTCCCATCCATTTCCCAGCCCATTCCCACCCCATTCCCTGTCCATTCCCAATCCTTTTTCCACCATTCCCAGCCCATTCCCACCCCGTTCCTGCACCTGCCCAGCCAGAACCCCTCCATCCATGGAATTCCCGCCCCGTTCCCACACCTGCCTGGCCAGCACCCCTCCATCCATGGAATTCCCACCATTCCCAGCCCATTCCTGCTCCATCCCCGCACCCACCTGGCCAGAACCCCCTCATCCATGGAATTCCCAGCCCATTCCCTGCCCATTCCCGCACCTGCCTGGCCAGCACCCCTCCATCCATGGAATTCCCGCCCTGTGCCCGCACCTGCCTGGCCAGCACCCCTCGATCCATGGAATTCCCGTCCCATTCCAGCCCAGTTCCTGCACCTGCCTGGCCAGAACCCCTCCATCCATGGAATTCCCGTCCCATTCCCAGCCCATTCCCAGCCCATTCCCGCACCTGCCTGGCCACCTGCCCCGCATCCAGGCGGTTCTCCCGGCCCCTCTGGAGCTCCAGGATTCCCAGGACCAGCGCGTGCCCGCCGCAGGAGGCGGCCGCCAGCAGCAGGATCCGCGCCAGGCGCAGCGGCAGCGTCAGGAAGCAGGAGAAGGCGAAGAACGCCTGCCAGCCCGCCGCGTCCACCGCCTCTGGAAAACTCCTCTGGAATTCCCAGCCCAGCAAGCCCCAGAGCTGCGCCACCGTCAGCGCCCACAGCCCGCCGGGCAGGAATTTCTGGGAAAAATCCTCCGGGAGCAGCCGGGATTTCAGCAGCAGGAAAACGCAGCCGTGCGCCACCAAGCCGGCCAGGGCGGCCAGCGCCGGGAAAAGTTTTTCCATGCGGGAAAACGCCGCGCACATTCCCAGGATGTAGCAGTCGAAGAGGGCGGAGAAGACCACCAGGACCAGCAGCGTCTCGTGGCGCTGGCGGCGGAAATAAGTCTGGTAGAGCTTTTCCAGGGATTCCGGCGAGAAGGAAAAGCGCCGGGAATGCGGCAGGCAGGGGCAGGGCCCCCCCCAGCCCTGCGGGGCCGGGGATTCCCGGGAGCGGCGGAGATTCCCGTCGGGATCGGACGGGAAACTCAAGGAATAATCGGCGGAGTATTCGGCCGAGAATTCCGGCTCGGAGAAGGCGCGGTTCCTCGGCATCCTGCGGCGGGCTGGCTCCGGAATTCCCGGTTTTCCAGGGGGGAGTCGCGGGATGCTCAGCGCGGCGTCACGCGCGGCATCGCCGTCCGGCGGGGCCTGCCGCAAATCCCGGGAAAATTCCAGCGGCGGGAATTCGGCAGGCCGGGATTCACGGGTGGTTCCCCAGATTCCTTCTCCGACAATTCCCGGTCAAAGCCCCGGCTCCTTCCCGGCAAAATCCCGGCTCCTTTCCGGCCGATTCCCAAAATCCTTTCCCGGTTCCTTCCCCGCCGATTCCCGGCTGATTCCCCAAATTCCTTCCCGGTTTTTTTCCGGCTGATTCCCGAAATTCCTTCCCGGCCGAATCCCGGCTCCTTCCCAGCTGATTCCCGGAATTCCTTCCCGGCCAGTTCCCGGTTTCCTCCCGGTTCCTTTCCCGTCCAATTCCCGGCTGATTCCCCAAATTCCTTCCCGATTTTTCTCCCGGCTGATTCCCGGAATTCCTTCCCGGCCAATTCCCGGTTCCTTCCCGGTCAATTCCCGGCTGATTCCCGGAATTCCTTCCCGGCCAAATCCCGTCTCCTTCCCGGCTGATTCCCGGAATTCCTCCCCGGCCAATTCCCGGTTCCTTCCCCGCCGCTTCCCGGGTTTTCCCCGGATTATTCCCGGTTCTCTCCCGGTTCCTTCCGGGCCAGTTCCCGGCGGATTCCCGGCGGATTCCCGGCTCCCAGCTCCTTTTCCAGGCGCTTTCCCAGCTTTCCCAGCTCAGCCCCAGAGATGTCGCGATGCCTCCCCTGCTCCTCCTTCCCGCCGGGATCCGCAAAACCCGGGGAAAAATCCGGGAAAAAACCGGGAAAAAAAAAACCCAAAAAAAAAACTCCCAAAAAAACCAAACCCGGGGAAAAGCCGGGAACAGCGGGATGCGCTCCCGCCCTTATCCCGGATTCCCGCATCCTCTTCCCGCTGGAGCTTCCCGGGTGATGGGAGAAGCTCGGGATGGAGGCTGGAAAACCGGGAAGGGATTTTCCCGGGATCGCGGCGCTCCCGCCTCCCGCCGTAACCCTTGAGGCGCCGGGCTGGGAAACGAAAACACCAAAAAATAATTAAAAATAATAATAAAAACAATAAAAACCGGGAAGAGATTCCTCAGGGAATTCCGGCTGAGTCCGGGAATTCCGGGAGTTCGCGCGGCTTTTCCTTGGATATTCCCAGGGATTATCTGGGAATTCCTTCCCAAATTTTTCCCAAGGAATTCTCTCCATTCCAGCCTGGGGTTGGAGCCACCCCCATCCCGACTCCTCCTTGGGAAGGAATTTCGGGAATTCCCTGGGAATTCGGGGCTCCACTTCCCTTTTCCATCCCTGAATTCCATAAAAATCCCTGAGGATGGATCCTGGATCCCAGAATCCTGGAATTCTTCAGGTGGGATCCATGGATCTTCAATCCCATCCCATCCCAACCCCTGACTCCTCTCTGGGAAGGAATTTTAGGAATTCTGTGGGAATTGGGGACTCCAGGCAGGGTCTCCCTTCCCTTTTCCATCCTGGAATTCCATAAAAATCCCTCGGGATGGATCCCAAAATCCCGGGATGGTTTGGGATGGGATCCATGGACCTTCAATCCCAACCCCTGACTCCTCTCTGGGAAGGAATTTCGGGAATTCCCTGGAAATTCGGGGCTCCACTTTTCTTTTCCATTCCCGAATTCCATAAGAACCCCTCAGGATGGATCCTGGATCCCAAAATCCTGGAATTCTTCAGGTGGGATCCATGGATTTTAAATCCCAATCCCGATCCTGGGGTGCTCCAGCTTTTCCTTGGATATTCCCAGGGATTCTCTGGGAATTCCTTCCCAAATTTTTCCCTTTTATCCCAAGGAATTCTCTCCATTCCAGCCTGGCGTTGGAGCCACCCCCATCCCGATTCCTCTCAGGGAAGGAATTTCGGGAATTCCCTGGGAATTCGGGGCTCCACTTCTCTTTCCCATCCCTGAATTCCATAAAAATCCCTCAGGATGGATCCCAAAATCCCGGGATGGTTTGGGATGGGATTCCAGGATCTTCAATCCCACCCCATTCCCAGCCCTGATTCCTCTCCAGGAAGGAATTTCGGGAATTCCCTGGGAATTCGGGGCTCCACTTCCCTTTTCCATCCCTGAATTCCATAAAAATCCCTGAGGATGGATCCTGGATCCCAGAATCCTGGAATTCTTCAGGTGGGATCCCTGGATTTCAAATCCCAATCCCAATCCCAGGGTGCTCCACCTTTACTTTGGATATTCCAAAGGATTCTCTGGGAATTCCTTCCCAAATTTTTCCCTTTTATCCCAAGGAATTCTCTCCATTCCAGCCTGGCGTTGGAGCCACCCCCATCCCGATTCCTCTCAGGGAAGGAATTTCGGGAATTCCCTGG
>NW_024501649.1:27856-31926 GCF_017590055.1 Onychostruthus taczanowskii
GAAAAATGGGAATAATCCTTGGAAAAATGGGAATAACCCGCAGAAAAATGGGAATAATTCTCAGAAAAATGGGAATAATCCTTGGAAAAATGGGAATAATCCTTGGAAAAATGGGAATAATTCCCAGAAAAATGGGAATAATTCTCAGAAAAATGGGAATAATCCTTGGAAAAATGGGAATAATCCTTGGAAAAATGGGAATAACCCGCAGAAAAATGGGAATAATTCTCAGAAAAATGGGAATAACGCCTGGAAAAATGGGAATAACCCTCGGAAAAATGGGAATAACGCCTGGAAAAATGGGAATAACCCTCGGAAAAATGGGAATAATTCATAGAAAAATGAGAATAATTCTCAGAAAAATGGGAATAACTCTCGGAAAAATGGGAATAACCCGCGGAAAAATGGGAATAATTGTCAGAAAAATGGGAATAATTCATAGAAAAATGGGAATAACCCTTGGAAAAATGGGAATAATTCATAGAAAAAAGGGAATAACTTCCAGAAAAATGGGAATAACCTTCAGAAAATTGGGAATAACCCCCCAAAAAACGGGAACAACGTCTGGAAAAATGGGGATGAAATGAGGCAGGAATTTTGGAAGGCAGGATGTTTTTATTAATTTGTGAATTTATCGCTCCCTCAGAGAGGGCAAATCCCCAAATTTCACCGAAAAACTCCCAAAAAATCCCACCCAAAACCCCAAATCTCACCGAAAAACCCCAAAATCTCACCCAAAACCCCAAATCTCACCCCAAATCCCAAATCTCACCCAAAAATCCCAAATCTCACCCCAAAACCCCAAAATCCCACCTCAAAATCCCAAAATCTCACCCCCAAATCCCCAAATCTCACTCAAAAACCCCAAAATCTCACCCCAAACCCCAAATATCACCCCCAAAATCTCACCTCAAAACTCCCAAAATCCCACCCCAAAACCCCAAATCTCACTCAAAAACCCAAATCTCACCCCCAAAACCCCAAAATCCCACCTCAAAATCCCCAAATCTCACCCCAAAATCCCCAAATCTCACTCAAAAACCCCAAAATCTCACCCCAAACCCCAAATATCACCCCCAAAATCTCACCTCAAAACTCCCAAAATCCCACCCCAAAACCCCAAATCTCACTCAAAAACCCAAATCTCACCCCCAAAACCCCAAAATCCCACCTCAAAATCCCCAAATCTCACCCCAAAATCCCCAAATCCCACCCCAAAACCTCCAAATCTCACCCCAATTCTCACCCCAAACCCCCCAAATTTCCCCAAATTCCCCAAATCTCACCCCAAACCCTCAATCCCCCAAATCTGACCCCAAATGCCCCAAATCCCCAAATCTCACCTCAAATCTCCCCAAATCCCCCCCAAATCCTCCCAAAATCTCACCCCAACCCAAAACCCCAAAATCCCCCCCAAAACCCCCAAACCCCCCCCCAAAACCCCCAAATCTCACCTCAAAACTCCCAAAATCTCACCCCAAAATCCCCAAATCTCACCCCAAAATCCCCAAATCTTTCCTCAAATCCCTCAAAATTTGCCAAACCTCACCCCAAAAATCCCCAAACCTCACCCCAAAACCTCCAAATCTCACCCCAATTCTCACCCCAAACCCCCCAAATTTCCCCAAATTCCCCAAATCTCACCCCAAACCCTCAATCCCCCAAATCTGACCCCAAATGCCCCAAATCCCCAAATCTCACCTCAAATCTCCCCAAATCCCCCCCAAATCCTCCCAAAATCTCACCCCAAAATCCCCAAAATCCCACCCCAAAATCCCCAAATCTCACCCCAAAAACCCCAAACCTCACCCAAAACCCCCAAATCTCACCCCCCAAACCCCAAATCCCAACCCAAACCCCAAATCTCACCCCAAAACTCCCAAAATCTCACCCCCAAAACCCCAAAATCCCAGCTCAAAATCCCCAAAATCTCACCCCAAAAGCGCCAAATCTCATCCCAAACCCCAAATCCCAACCCAAAACCCCAAATCTCACCCCAAAACTCCCAAAATCGGACCCCCAAAATCCCAAAATCTCACCTCAAAATCCCCAAATCTCACCCCAAATCTCGCCCCAAACCCTAAATCCCCCAAAATCCACCTCAAATCTCCCCAAAATCCCCCCAAAATCTCACCCAAATCTGACCCCAAATCCAGCAAATCTCCCAAAAAACCCCAAACCCCACCCCAAACCCCCCAAATTTCCCCAAATCCCCTCAAAATCCCCCAAATCCAGCAAATCCCACCCCAAATCCCCCAAATCCCCAAATTTCCAAAATCCCAAAAATCTCCCAAAACCCCAAACCCCGCAAATCTGACCCCAAATTTCCCAAAAATCTCTCCCCAAAGCCCCCAAATCCCCCCCAAATCCCCCCAAAATCTGACTCACCCCAAATGTCCCCAAACCTCCCAAATCTGACCCCAAATCGCCCCAAATCACCCAAAATCCCCAAATTTCCAAAATCCCCCAAATCTCCCCAAACCCCCAAACCCCACCCCAAATCTCCTAAAAATCTCACCCCAAATCCCCCCAAATCCGACCCCAAATCTCCTCAAAATCCACGAATCTCCCCAAAAATTCCCAAATTTCCCAAATCCCCCAAGTCTCACCCCAAATGTCCCAAAATCCCCCAAATACGGGACAGCCTGGAAAATTGGGAATAATCCGTGGAAAATTGGGAATAACCTCTGGAAAATTGGGAATAATCCTGGGGAAATTGGGAATAATCCTGGGAAATTGGGAATAATCCTGGGAAAATGGGAATAATCCTGGGAAAATTGGGAATAATCCTGGGAAATTGGGAATAATCCTGGGAAAATGGGAATAATCCTGGGAAAATTGGGAATAATCCTGGGAAATTGGGAATAATCCTGGGAAAATGGGAATAATCCTGGGAAAATTGGGAATAATCCTGGGAAATTGGGAATAATCCTGGGAAAATGGGAATAATCCTGGGAAAATTGGGAATAATCCTGGGAAATTGGGAATAATCCTGGGAAAATGGGAATAATCCTGGGAAAATTGGGAATAATCCTGGGAAATTGGGAATAATCCTGGGAAAATGGGAATAATCCTGGGAAAATTGGGAATAATCCTGGGAAATTGGGAATAATCCTGGGAAAATGGGAATAATCCTGGGAAAATTGGGAATAATCCTGGGAAATTGGGAATAATCCTGGGAAAATGGGAATAATCCTGGGAAAATTGGGAATAATCCTGGGAAATTGGGAATAATCCTGGGAAAAATGGGATTAACACACAGAAAATTGGGAATAATCCCAAAAAAATGGGAATAATCCTGGAAAAATGGGAATAACCTTCAGAGAAAAATGGAAATAATTCTTGGGAAATTGGGAATAACCCTCAGAAAATTGGGAATAACACACAGAAAACTGGGAATAACCATTGGGAAAATGGGAATGAGCACCAGAAAACCAGGAAGAACTCTTGGAAAACTGGGAAGAGCATGAGGAAAATGGGAATAAATCTCGGAAAATTGGGAATAACACCCGGGAAAATCAAGAACATCAGAAAATTGGGAATAACCGATGGGGAAAAGGGAATAACCTTTGGAAAAATGGGAATAACCCTCAGAAAAATGGGAAGAACCCTCAGAAAAATGGGAATAACCTCTGGAAAAATTGAGAATAACCACCAGAAAAACTGGGAATAACTCTCAGAAAAATGGGAATAGCCCCCCAAATCCCCAGGAATTCCCCATCCCCTCTCCCTCCCTGCCCCACCCCGGCGCGGATCCGATCGCGGAGAGGGAAATCCGGGAATTTTTCCCTCTGGAATTCCATCTATTTGATGTTCTTGAGGAGCACGGTGCGGGCGCTGAGCGCTGGAAAACTGGGAGTAACCCCAGAAAAATGGGAATAACCTTTGGAAAAATGGGAAAGACCCTTGGAAAGATGGGAAGAACCCTCAGAAAAATGGGAATAATTCATGGAAAACTGGGAATAACGCCTGGGAAAATGGGAAGAACCCTCAGAAAAATGGGAATAACGTCTGGAAAAATTGAGAATAATCACCAGAAAAAATGGGAATAACTCTAGGAAAACTGGGAA
>NW_024501650.1:0-759 GCF_017590055.1 Onychostruthus taczanowskii
CAATTCTCACGGTGACAACGCTTCCCACGGCGGTGGCACCTCTCACGGTGGCACCTCCAACAGCGGTGGCACCTCTCATGGTGGCACCTCCTGTGCCACCACCTCCCGAGGTGGCATCTCAGAAAGTGACACCTCCCGTGGTGGCATCTCCAGTGGTGGCATCTCACAGGGTGACATCAGCCACAATGACGTGTTCCATGGTGGTGGCACCTCTCACGTCATGACCTCCCATGGTGACACCTCCAATGGTGACATCTCCAATGGTGACATCTCCAACGGTGACATCTCCAGTGGTGACACCTCCTATGGTGGCACCTCCCATGGTGACACCTCCAATGGTGACATCTCCCATGGTGGTGACATCTCCAATGGTGACATCTCCCGTGGTGGTGACACCTCCAATGGTGACATCTCCAACGGTGACATCTCCCATGGTGACATCTCCCACTGTGGTGGCATCTCCAATGGTGACATCTCCAACGGTGACATCTCCCATGGTGACATCTCCCACTGTGGTGGCATCTCCCGTGGTGGCATCTCCAACGGTGACACCTCCAACAGTGACACCTCCAATGGTGACATTTCCCACATGGACATCTCCCGTGGTGGCATCTCCAACGGTGACACCTCCAACAGTGACACCTCCAATGGTGACATTTCCCACATGGACATCTCCCGTGGTGGCATCTCCAACAGTGACACCTCCCATGGTGGTGGCATCTCCAACGGTGGCACCTCCCATGGTGGTGGCATCTCCCA
>NW_024501651.1:0-759 GCF_017590055.1 Onychostruthus taczanowskii
CAAGTTTTCAGGGACACTCAGGATTTCTGGAAGAAATAAGTGGCACCTCTTGGCAGTTACAGAAATCTGTGGTGACTTAGGCAGTTTGGGAAACCTCATGCTGCTTTCTGCCTGGACATAGACATGCCCTTGATCCTAGCAGAATTTGTAGGGATCTGAGTGAGCAGCAGCACAATTAAGAGTGAAAGAGGTCAAAAGAGGGTCATTTGTAGCTAATGGCAAGCTCATCTTCCACCTCCCAGCCTCTCTTCATCGTCCTTAAACTCCTCTGAGAAGCCTTAATGAAAAAATACTTCTAAAACAACGCTTCTGGTCCATGAGATGTTGTGCATCACACAGCTCGCTCCAGGGGCTGCAGAGGTTTCCAAGAGGATCCCTTCATTAAAGAAAAAGATGGAAAAATACAACAGAAGGGTTTAAAAAATGTCTCGGCAAAGCAGAGTTCACCAAAGAAATAGAATGTCAGAGGAAAGCAGAGGCAGCTCCCTCATCCCCAGTGAGTGTGCCAAGCAGGCAGCCAGGGAAGCTCTCATCCCCCCTTGCTGAGGGGTGGGAATTGCAGCGGGATCAGGAGCAAGGAGCATCCGAAGGCAGGGATAAACAAACAAGCAGCGAGGGTGTCTCTTCCCGGAGCACAACTGCACTTGAAAATTCGGCTCAGCTGACGCAGATCAGACGCACGGAGCTATTTTTAGGCTCCTTGCAGTGTTTTACTTTGCAGCTGCATTCCAGGCCAGCTCCCGTTCCCCCAGCAGCAGG
>NW_024501652.1:0-760 GCF_017590055.1 Onychostruthus taczanowskii
GGTTCCAGAAGGTTCCAGAAGGTTCTGGACCCCTCCAGAGCCCACCCAAATCTTCTCCAAACCCCAAATTCTCAATTTTTCCCCATTTCCCAGGGGATATTTTGGGGATTAAGGCTCAGTGTGAGCATCCTGAGCAAGAAAATCCCCCCTAAAACCCCCTTAAATCCCCCCAAAATCCCCTGTGGACCCCCCAAATCTCCCCAAAATCCCCCCAGAGCCCCCCAGGCTCACTTGTAGTCGAAGTAGTAGCACTTGAGCTGAGCCATGTAGCGCTCGAAGGAGGGGATGTCCTTCCTCAGGATGCTCCACTGCGCCCCAATCTCCAAAATATCCCCTAGGAATGGAAAAAAAATGAAAATTTGGGAGTTTTGGGGGCTTTAAGGGGGTTTGGGTGGGATTTTGGGGGCTTTGGGTGGGATTTAAGGGGGTTTTGGGGGGATGTCCTTCCTCAGGATGCTCCACTGCGCCCCAATCTCCAAAATATCCCCTGGGAATGGAAAAAAAATTAAAATTTGGGAGTTTTGGGGGGTTTGGGTGGGATTTTGGGGGGTTTGGATGGGATTTGGGGGGATTTTGGGGAGTTTTAAGGGGGTTTGGGTGGGATTTTGGGGGCTTTGGGTGGGATTTAAGGGGGTTTTGGGGGGATGTCCTTCCTCAGGATGCTCCACTGCGCCCCAATCTCCAAAATATCCCCTGGGAATGGAAAAAAAAATTAAATTTGGGAGTTTTGGGTAGGATTTTGGGGGGTTTGGGGGGATTT
>NW_024501653.1:0-759 GCF_017590055.1 Onychostruthus taczanowskii
CAAATCGGGGGCACAGGGACCCCAAATTGGGGGGGTCAGGGACCCCAAACCCGGGACCCCAAATCCAGAGGGGTCAGAGACCCCAGGGACCCCTAATCGGTGGGGACAGGGACCCCAAATCCGGGGTAAAGGGACCCCAAATCCAGGGGGACAGAAACCCAAAGCCGGGGGGACAGGGACCCCAAATCCGGGGGGACAGGGACCCCCAATTAGGGGGAAAGGGACCCCAAATCCGGGGGGACAGGGACCCCAAATATGGGGGGGAGAGGGGAGCCCAAACCCGGGGGACAGGGACCCCAAATCCAGGGGAACAGGGACCCCAAAGGTGGGGAGTCAGGGACCCCAAATCCGGGGGGGAAAGGGGACTCCAAATCCGGGGGGACAGGGACCCCAAATATGGGGGGGAGAGGGGAGCCCAAACCCGGGGGACAGGGACCCCAAATCCAGGGGAACAGGGACCCCAAAGGTGGGGAGTCAGGGACCCCAAATCCGGGGGGGAAAGGGGACTCCAAATCCGGGGGGACAGGGACCCCAAATATGGGGGGGAGAGGGGAGCCCAAACCCGGGGGACAGGGACCCCAAATCCAGGGGAACAGGGACCCCAAAGGTGGGGAGTCAGGGACCCCAAATCCGGGGGGGAAAGGGGACTCCAAATCCGGGGGGACAGGGACCCCAAATCGGGGGGGAAGGGACCCCAAATCCGGGGGGACAGGGACCCCAAATCGGGGGGAAAGGGACCCCAGGGACCCCAAATCCGGG
>NW_024501654.1:0-759 GCF_017590055.1 Onychostruthus taczanowskii
CAGGTACAACCCCTAAGCCAACTGATGTATCATTAGAGATCACTCATTCACTAATCTGGGGAAATAAACACCTGAGATTGTTTTAAATCCTCCTGGCAGAAAACAGCCTGGTCTCTTCCCCGCCTCCAAAACAAAAGTGTGTTTTTGACAAAGGTGAGAATGTTCTCTGAATCTCTGTGGCACCTCTCCCTGCTGCCACCTCTGGATGCCTGGGAGAGGAGGAGTGGCTGTCCCTCTTGGCACAGCGGCACTGAGGGATGCCTGAACTCAGACAATAACAGTGAGGAATGGCTTGAGCCTTTGCCTCCTCAGCCATGTCCTGGCTTCTCAGGGCTCCACGATGAATTTCACAGAGTGCCTGGGGCTTCCCTACATGACCCGTAGGATGATCTCCTGCTTTTCCTCACACTTTTTTTCCCTCTGGTCTTAGTGGGATTTGAAGGTACTTGAGCAACTTGGAAACCAAAAGTCAGTGAAAAACTTGCCCAAAGCCAGGGCTATTTTAGTGCAATTCCACCACTTTTTGGGCAGTCTCTGAGCCGACACATGCCTGCTAAGAGCTCTGGAAATCCTGCTCCAAGGGCTTGAGAGCAGCTTTGATTCTTTCCATTAATGGTCTCTTCGAGCTACACCCTCCAGCTACCTCCTCTCTTGTAGGCATAAACCCTGACATTCAGCATTTAGCCCTGCTTTATTTACAGAGGGGGGTCGTTCCTGCTCTTCCCCCTCTCCCTCAGTTAATAAGTCTCTGGTGATTTT
>NW_024501655.1:0-758 GCF_017590055.1 Onychostruthus taczanowskii
GCTGTGTGAGAACAGACAATATCCAGGCAAAAACACTCATGAAGGGCTCGGTTTCATTACCAATGCTGCCCAGGAATTAGCTGGAGATCTTAGTCTTGTGGTTTAGAAAATGTGGACAGGTTTTCTTGGGGGCAGCAAAGGCAGGCAAGTGCTAAAGTCCACTGAGTGTAGTTTCTGCAGCAAAGTCTTCCAAAAATCAAAGGCTTGAGAGAATGAAGGGAAACTGAAATCCACCCTGAAAATATTCCCCAAAATAAAATAAACCCACAATAATATACTGCTTCCTTAGGTTAACTCTCAACTGCTTTGGCTGGAATAATCAAATAAACTGGAACACAGCATCACAGGGAATCTGGCTCTGTGTGGGTGTGTGTCTGAGCATCTAGAAAAGCCATGCAGAATGGAAAAATTCACATAGCTGCTCGGCAAAACTGGGAGCTAGTGAGAACTGCTTGTTACTAAGAAAAGTATCAGAAAACCTTAATGAGGGTCCTGCTGCCATCCCCACTCCAAATGTTTGTGCTACTGAGGCAGCCAGCAAAGAACCTCAGCCTGACGGGGCTCTGTGAAATAGTGCAGGACTTCAGCTCCTGGGAAATGGAACCCTGCTCTCATCCCAAATGGGGTTTTGGGGGAAAAAAACCCCCAAACCCTGAACCCCCTGCACAATCTCTGGTGTGTTTCTGTGCCTTTATTTGCATTGTCTTTTCCCAAAAATCTCTCTGCAGCAGGACTGGACGCCCCAGGGGAGGCATGGG
>NW_024501656.1:0-758 GCF_017590055.1 Onychostruthus taczanowskii
TGGGTCAGGTGGAAAGTGAGGTTTGGGCTTTGGGGTTTGGGGTTTGAGGTCAGGTGGAACGTGGGGTTTGAGATGTGGGGTCAGGTGAAAAAATGGGATTTGGGGTCAGGTGAAAAACCAGGGTCAGATGGAAAAACGGGATTTCAGGGTTTTGGGATCAGCGAGGCAGAGGAAGGTCGGGGTCTCCAGGTGGGTCCTGGGCTGGGATCTGTCCCAGGAGATGAGAGCCAGGCTCAGATCAGGATTGGGATTGGGATTTTGGGATGGATCCTGATCCCAGATTTCTGCAGGGATTGCGAGCGGTGTCAGGCTCAGGATTGGGGTTGGGATTTTAGGGTGGCTCCTGATCCCGGATTTCCATGGCAGGAATTGGGAGCGGTGTCAGGCTCCGGATTGGGATCAGGATTGGGATTTCGGGGCCGATCCTGATCCCGGATTTCTGCAGGAATTGCAGTCAGGATTGGGACCAGGATTGGGATCTGGATTGGGGTTTGGGATCTGATCCTGATCCCAGATTTCCATGCAGGAATTGCAGTCAGGATTGGGGTCAGGATTGGGATTTTAGGATGGCTCCTGATCCCAGATTTCTGTGGCAGGAATTGCGAGCGGTGTCAGAATCGGATTTTGGTCAGGATTGGGATCAGGACTGGGGATCGGGATCGGGATTTTGGATCCAATCCTGATCCTGGATTTCCGTGGCAGGAATTGCAGTTGGGATTGGGATCGGGATTGGGATTTTGGATCTGATCCTGACCCCG
>NW_024501657.1:0-756 GCF_017590055.1 Onychostruthus taczanowskii
CATGAAACTATGGGGAGATGAAGAGTTCAAACTGATATGGAACAAAGGCTTCTGCAATAAATTAAGCAGATATTAAAGTAACTATAATCTTATGAGAAGTTTCAACAGAGAAAAAGAGACGAGTAGTCTTGTACTCCCAGGAGAAGAAGATTTCTCTTCCTAGAGATAGAAATTATTTTTAAAATAGATAATGAAACTTTCACTTTTGAACAACTCCTCTTTCAAACAACACCCCATAAAGCAACATAGCTTATAAACAAGTTGGGGGAAGGCTTTTAGAAAATGGGAGAAACTTCATGATAACAGGGTTCCCCAGGCGGCTGTTATTGATGAAGAAGTTAAGAACCACAAGAAAACTGGTTTTTCCTCTTGTAGAGAAGTCCCCATAACATTAACAAGAGGGACTTCTCTCCCTAAGTAAACTGAAGAAAGACTATTTTAAAAGTTGAAACTGCCTGGAAATTTTAGGTTTTGTTTCTTTACATTATCAGTGAGAAAGAAAAGGTTATGGGGGAAGGAGAAATGTTCTGAATGGTTTATTCTGATTCTTATTACTCTTACTTGCTATTAATAACATTTTCTTTACACCATTTGAAAGTTTTAAGCCTGTTTGAATTTCTCCTAATCCTATCTTCCTATCCCACATCAGGGATAATTGACCAACACCGAACCCACCACAATCTTTAATACATTAGCCAGGAAAAACTACGAACTGGGGAAATCTTTAACTGGTGAACCAAAACCACTACACAAAAT
>NW_024501658.1:0-758 GCF_017590055.1 Onychostruthus taczanowskii
TCTTTCCATGACACGGTGTATTTGTTTTACATTGTGATGAACAGTTACTAGGGTCTTCTGCCCATCTTTCTTGATCTTTCCCAGAATCTCAGCCAAGTCTTGGTGGAGCAGCAACTGCTTTACCAAAGTGAGGTTCATCCCAATTGGAGTAGGTATTAATTTGTGAATCAGGGTGTAATTAGATTGCAAAAGCTGGTGAGAGGGAACTGGAGCTACATAAGAGAAATCACATCCTACAATTCTGGTAAAATTACAAGCACAGAAATTTGAATGATTCCTAGTATCCACTACTACATTTTCTACAAATACAAGATCACAGGCAGTTCTAAAGCATGCACATCCATTGCCTATGTATATGAGAACCGTTTCAGAAGTCTCGTTAGGATGTATTTCAAAGTGACAGATATTCTGCTCTGTGTCCAGACAGATGTCCTGGGCTATGATTGCATTGCTTTCACAGATGAACCCTTGTTGTTCACAGACAAGACAAGATTCCAAATTGACAGTTTGCCATTTCTCACCAATTTGACAAGCCCATTCTCTATGTTCAGAAGGATAGAGAACAGCTCCATCATGCAATAATAGGAAAAATCAAATGTAACCAGACCAGTTCACGGACAATACAAGATTCCAGATTGACAGTTTGCCATTTGTTGTTAATCTGACGGGCCCATTCCTTATGCTCCGAAGGATAGAGGATAGCTCCGTCATGATTTATCCCTAATGCTATAATAGGAAAAACCAAATGTACTGAAGCA
>NW_024501659.1:0-757 GCF_017590055.1 Onychostruthus taczanowskii
ACTGGGACTGGAGCAGAGAGTGGAGCTGCACCAGTGGGCACCGGGACATGGCGGGTTTGGGGACACTGGGGACACTGGGGACACTGGGGGATTGGGGACTTTGGGGGGATTGGGAACATTTGAGGACACTGAGGGCATTGGTGACATTGGGGACATTGGGGGTTTGGGGACACTGGGGACAGTGGGGCATTGGGGATATTTGGGGACATTGAGGACTTTGGGGACACTGGGGACATTGGGGACACTGGGGACATTGAGGACACTGGGGGGGGGTGACACCGAATGTGGGGCCAGGACCGGGCGGGTCCCCCCTTCCTGCTGGGGGTGGCACTGCCTGTCCCCAACTGCCCCGAGTGTCCCCAACTGCCCCGAGTGTCCCCAGTGTCCCCAAATGTCCATGCTGTCCTCAATGTCCCCAGTGTCCCAAAATGACCCCAGTGTCCCCAACCCCTTGAATGTCCCCAATGTCCCCAGTGTCCCCAAATGTCTCCAATCCCCCAAATGTTCCCAATGTCCCTGCTGTCTCCAATGTCCCAAAATGTCCCCAGTGTCCCCAGTGTCCCCAATCCCCCAAATATCCCAAATGTCCCCAATGTCCTTAAATGTCCCCAAACCCCCCAGTGTGCCCAGTGTCCCCAAATGTCCCTGCTGTCCCCAATGTCCCAAAATGTCCCCAATCCCCTTGAATGTCCCCGCTGTCCCCAATGTCCCCAAACCCCCAATGTCCCAAAATGTCCCCGGTGTCCCCAGTGTCCCC
>NW_024501660.1:0-554 GCF_017590055.1 Onychostruthus taczanowskii
CAAAATGGGATGGGGACTCCAAAAATGGGAAACAGCTTAAAATTTGGGGCAGAAATGGACTGGCTTTAAAACAAAGATCCCAAAATGGGGAAATCTCTTAAAGGAGGGACCCCAAAAACCGGGTAGAAACCCCAAAATTTTGGGGGGAAACCCTAAAATCAGGAGTCCAGAGATGGGAACCCTCAAAAAACCCGAGGAGACCCAAAAAATGAGACCCTAAAATGAGGAGACCCCACAAACGAGGCACCCCAAAACGAGGTCACCCCAAAGCCAGCCCCCCCAAACTCCCCCTTTAGGGACCTTGGGGGGTTTTTTGGGGGGTCCCCGATTTTGGGGTGCCCCCTGAGCCCCCCTTTTTTCAGTTCTCAGCCTCGTCCACCACGATCCTGGACGAGGAGCCCATCGTGAACCGGGGCCTGGCGGCGGCGCTGCTGCTCTGCCAGAACAAAGGTCGGAATTTGGGGGAAATTTGGGGGGTTTGGGGTCCTTCAGGGGGGTTTGGGGGAAATTTGGGGGGGTTTGGGGTCTCTTTGAGGGGGTTTTGGTCTTCTTCC
>NW_024501660.1:1612-3356 GCF_017590055.1 Onychostruthus taczanowskii
TGAGTGTCACCTGTGTCACCTCAGTGTCATCTGTGTCACCTGTGTCACCTCAGCATCCCCTCAGTGTCCCCAGTGTCACCTGTGTGTCACTTGTGTGTCACCCCCATAAACCTCCCCCCCCCTCGGCCATGTACTGCATCGAGGACAAGATGTGAGTGTCACCTGTGTCACCTCAGTGTCATCTGTGTCACCTGTGTCACCTCAGCATCCCCTCAGTGTCCCCAGTGTCCCCTGTGTGTCACTTGTGTGTCACCCCCATAAACCTCCCCCCCCCTCGGCCATGTACTGCATCGAGGACAAGATGTGAGTGTCACCTGTGTCACCTGTGTCACCTGGGTGTCACCTGTGTCCCCTCAGCATCCCCTCAGTGTCCCCTCAGTGTCCCCAGTATCACATGTGTGTCACTTGTGTGTCACCCCCATAAACCTCCCCCACCCTCGGCCATGTACTGCATCGAGGACAAGATGTGAGTGTCACCTGTGTCACCTGAGTGTCACCTGTGTCACCTCAGTGTCCCCTCAGTGTCACCTGTGTGTCACCTGTGTGTCCCCTGTGTGACCTTAGTGTGACCTGAGTGTCCCCTCAGTGTCACCTGTGTCACCTGTGTCACCTGGGCGTCACCTGTGTCCCCTCAGCATCCCCTCAGTGTCCCCTCAGTGTCCCCAGTGTCCCCTGTGTGTCACTTGTGTGTCACCCCCATAAACCTCCCCCCCCCTCGGCCATGTACTGCATCGAGGACAAGATGTGAGTGTCACCTGTGTCACCTGAGTGTCACCTGTGTCACCTCAGTGTCCCCTCAGTGTCACCTGTGTGTCACCTGTGTAACCTTAGTGTGACCTCAGTGTCACCTGTGTGACCTCACTGTCACCTCAGTGTCACCTGTGTCCCCTCAGTGTCACCTGTGTCACCTGTGTGTCACCTGTGTGACCTTAGTGTGACCTCAGTGTCCCCTCAGTGTCACCTGTGTCACCCCCATAAACTTCCATCCCCCCCGTCCCTGCCCTCGGCCGTGTACTGCGTCGAGGACAAGATGTGAGTGTCACCTGTGTCACCTGGGTGTCACCTGTGTCACCTGTGTCCCCTCAGTGTCACCTGTGTCACCTGGGTGTCACCTGTGTCATCCCTTGTGTTGCCTCCTCTGTCACCCTGAGCCTCCCAATGTCCCCCTTGTCCCCTGCTGTCCTCAATGTGTCCCCAGGGCCATCGATGACAAGTACAGCCAGCGCGAAGAGTCCCCAATGGTGTCCCCAATGTGTCCCCAGGGCCATCAATGAGAAGTACAGCTGGTGCGAGGAGTTCCCAATGGTGTCCCCGCGAAGAGTCCCCAATGTGTCCCCAATGTGTCCCTGTCCCCAGGGCCATCGATGACAAGTACAGCTGGCGCAAGGAGTTCCCAATGGTGTCCCCAATGTCCCCAATGTGTCCCCAATGTGTCCCCAATGTGTCCCAAATGTGTCCCCAGGGCCATCAATGAGAAGTACAGCTGGTGCGAGGAGTTCCCAATGGTGTCCCCAATGTGTCCCCAATGTCCCCAATGTCCCCCTGTCCCCAGGGCCATCGATGACAAGTACAGCCGGCGCGAGGAGTTCCGCGGTTTCACGCAGGATTTCAAGGAGAAGGACGGCTACCGGCCCGACGTCAAGATCGAGTACGTGGACGAGACCGGCCGCAAGCTCACCCCCAAAGAGGTGGCGTGTCCCCAATGTCCCCCGGTGTCCCCAACACCCCCACGGTGTCCCCAACA
>NW_024501660.1:4109-4888 GCF_017590055.1 Onychostruthus taczanowskii
TGTCCCCAATGTCCCCAATGTCCCCAATGTCCCCCTGTCCCCAGGGCCATCGATGCCAAGTACAGCCGGCGCGAGGAGTTCCCATTGGTGTCCCCAATGTGTCCCCAATGTGTCCCCAATGTGTCCCCAATGTGTCCCCAGGGCCATCGATGACAAGTACAGCCGGCGCGAGGAGTTCCGCGGTTTCACGCAGGATTTCAAGGAGAAGGACGGCTACCGGCCCGACGTCAAGATCGAGTACGTGGACGAGACCGGCCGCAAGCTCACCCCCAAAGAGGTGGCGTGTCCCCAATGTCCCCTGGTGTCCCCAACACCCCCACGGTGTCCCCAACACCCCCACGGTGTCCCCAACAGCCCCGGTGTCCCCAACACCCCCACGGTGTCCCCAACAGCCTTCACAGTGTCCCCAGCACCCCCGGTGTCCCCAACACCCCCACGGTGTCCCCAACAGCCTTCACAGTGTCCCCAGCACCCCCCAGGGTCCCCAAAACACCCACAGTGTCCCCAAAACACTCACAATGTCCCCAACACCCCCCCAGTGTTCCCAAAACACCCCCACGGTGTCCCCAACACACCCCAGTGTCCCCAAAACATTGTACAGTGTCCCCAAACCCCTACGGTGACCCCAGCACTCCCATGGTGTCCCCTGTGTCCCCTGATCCCAAAATGTCCCCAAGCCTCACAGTGTCCCCAGTGTCCCCGATGTCCCCAATCCCCCCGGTGTCCCCAGTGTCCCCAAATGTCCCCAATGTACCCAATCCCCCAAGTGTCCCCAATGT
>NW_024501660.1:5504-15915 GCF_017590055.1 Onychostruthus taczanowskii
TCCCCTGGCTGTCCCCACTCTCCCCAGTGTCCCCGCTGTCCCCTGGCTGTCCCCAGTGTCCCCAATGTCCCCTGGCTGTCCCCAATGTCCCCTGGCTGTCCCCAGTGTCCCCAATGTCCCCTGGCTGTCCTCAGTGTCCCCAATGTCCCCAATGTCCCCAATGTCCCCGCTGTCCCCTGGCTGTCCCCAATGTCCCCTGGCTGTCCCCAATGTCCCCAATGTCCCCGCTGTCCCCTGGCTGTCCCCAGTGTCCCCAATGTCCCCTGTGTCCCCCCAACGTCCCCTGGCTGTCCCCAGTGTCCCCAATGTCCCCTGTGTCCCCCCAACGTCCCCTGGCTGTCCCCAGTGTCCCCAATGTCCCCTGTGTCCCCCCAACGTCCCCTGGCTGTCCCCAGTGTCCCCAATGTCCCCTGTGTCCCCCCAACGTCCCCTGGCTGTCCCCAGTGTCCCCGCTGTCCCCTGGCTGTCCCCAGTGTCCCCAATGTCCCCTGGCTGTCCCCAATGTCCCCTGGCTGTCCCCAGTGTCCCCAATGTCCCCTGGCTGTCCCCAATGTCCCCCCAATGTCCCCTGGCTGTCCCCAATGTCCCCTGGCTGTCCCCAATGTCCCCCCAATGTCCCCTGGCTGTCCCCAGGCCTTCCGGCAGCTCTCCCATCGCTTCCACGGGAAGGGCTCGGGGAAGATGAAGACGGAGAGGAGGATGAAGAAGTTGGATGAGGAGGCGGTGAGGGGGATTTGGGGGGATTTGGGGAATTTTGGGGGGAATTTGGGGCATTTTTAGGCATTTTTGGGCATTTTTGGGCAAATTTTGGGACTTTTTTTGGGGATTTTTTGGGGGATTTTTAGGACCCACCCCATGCTCTCATTGGGGTCTCCACTCACATTTTGGGGTCTCCTCTCCACTTTTGGGGTCTCCTCTCCCATTTTGGGGTCTCCACTCCCATTTTGGGGTCTCCTCTCCCATTTTGGGGTCCCTCGTGGCGCTGCTGAAGGTTTTGACCCCAATTTTGGGGTTCTTGGGACGTTTTTGAGGTCGTTGGTCCAAATTTTGGGATCCTCCAGCCTGATTTTGGGGTCCCCCGGAGGCTTTTGGGGTCCCCCCAGCTCCACTGGGGAATTCCAGCCCAATTTGGGGACCTGCAGCCCCAATTTTGGGGTCTCCCCTTGGTTTTGGGGTCTCCACTCCAATTTTGGGGTCCCCACTACCCCGGGAATAGGATCAGAGGATTCCTTTGGGATTTTGGGGTTTTTCCCAGGATTTTTTTTTGGGAATTCCCAGAGTTTTTGTGCTCGCCCTGATTTTGGGGTCCCCCTCTGATTTTGGGGTGCAGCCACCAAAGAAGAGGAGCCCCAATGTCCCCCCAATGTCCCCCCAGTGCCACCCTGGGGACGGCAGCCCCCAAAACTCGGGGGGTTCCCTTTGGGATTTTGGGAATTTTTTGGGGCTGTTCCCAGGTTTTTTGGGGTGGCCCTGATTTTGGGGTCCCCCTCTGATTATGGGGTGCAGCCACCAAAGAAGGGGAGCCCCAATGTCCCCCAGTGTCCCCCCAGTGCCACCCTGGGGACGGCAGCCCCCAAAACTCGGGGGGTTCCCTTTGGGATTTCGGGGATTCTCGGGGTTTTTTCGGGGCCGTTCCCGGGTTTTTTGGGGTGGCCCTGATTTTGGGGTCCCCCTCTGATTATGGGGTGCAGCCACCAAAGAAGGGGAGCCCCAATGTCCCCCAGTGTCCCCCCAGTGCCACCCTGGGGACGGCAGCCCCCAAAACTCGGGGGGTTCCCTTTGGGATTTCGGGGATTCTCGGGGTTTTTTCGGGGCCGTTCCCGGGGCTTTTGGGGTCCCCCTGATTTGGGGGTCCCCCCTCGTTTTTGGGGCGCAGCTGCTGAAGAAGATGAGCTCCAGTGACACCCCCCTGGGCACGGTGGCGCTGCTGCAGGAGAAGCAGCGCGCGCAGAAGACGCCGTACATCGTCCTGAGCGGCTCCGGCAAGAGCATGAACGCGTGAGCCGCAAACTGGGGGGGACTGGGAGGAACTGGGGGGGACTGGGAGGAACTGGAGGGGACTGGGGGATGGACTGGGAGCACTGGGATGGACTGGGATGGACTGGGAGCACTGGGCCGCTGACCCCTCCCCCCTTTCCCTTGCAGGAACACCATCACCAAGTGAGGGGACACCTGGGGACCCCTTGGGGACATTGCTGGACACCCTGGGGACACTTTGGGACTCCTCAGGACAGCCCTGGCTGGGGACACCCCTGGGGACATCCCTGGAACCCTGGGGACACCCTGGGGACACCCTGGGGACACCCCTGTCCCCCTCCCCGCCCCTGGGGACAATAAAAGCCTCCGGGAGTCACTCTGTGTCACCGGTGTCACCGCAGGGGGAGGGGACACACAGGAGCCACCCCGGTGCCACCAGCGTCCTTTATTGGGGAGCGTCCCCCCCCCGCCCCGTGTCCCCCCTGTCCCCAGTGTCCTTGGGCTGCGGGGCCTCTGTCCCCACGCTGTCACTCGTGTCCCCCGTGTGTCCCCGGCTGCCGCGCTCCGAGCTGTCCCCGGTGTCCCCATCGTTGTCCCCGGTGTCCCCATCGTTGTCCTGGGTGTCCCCATCGTTGTCCCCGGTGTCCCCATCGTCCCCTTCGCTGTCCTGGGTGTCCTCGTTGTCCTCCTCATCATCCTCGTCGCTGTCCCCGTCGCTGTCCCCCGTGTCCTCCTCGCTGTCCCCAGAGCTGTCCCCGGTGTCCCCAGAGGTCCCCCCCCGGTTGGTGTTGACAAAGAGCCCCTGGTTGTCACTGGGGGGGTCACACGGGGGGGTCACGGTGTCCCCAAAGTGCCACCGTGTCCCCAAAGTGCCACCGTGTCCCCAAAGGGTGGCACCGTGTCCCCAAAGTGCCATCGTGTCCCCAAAGTGACACCGTGTCCCCAAAGGGTGACACCGTGTCCCCAAGTGTCCCCTTGACCCCCCCATTCTGAGCCCCCTCCCCATTATTGCCCCCATTAATGACCCTAATTAACTCCCCCAATTATCACCCCCCCATTATAACCCCCCCAATTATCACCTCCAATTAATGCCCCCCAATTAACCCCCCCAATTACCACCCCCCAATTAAGGTCCCGTTATTGTCACCATTAATGACCCCAATTATCACACCCCCAATTATCACCTCGAATTAACCCCTCCAATTACCACCCCCCAATTAAATTGTTATTGTCCTCATTAATAAACCCCAATTAACATGTCCATTACCCCAAATTAATTAAGACAGTTATTACCTCCACTTAACACCTCCAATATCCCAAGTTAATTAAGATCCCATCGTTACCCCAAATTAACAGCTCCATTACCCCAAATTAATTAAGATCCCATTATTGTCCCCCAATTAATGCCGATTATCACTCCCCAATTAACACCTCCATTAACCCCAATTAATTAAAATCCCATTATTACCCCTTAATTAATCCCCATTACCATCCCCCAATTAACACCACCTCCTTGCCCCCAATTATCAAATTAAAATCAAATTAAACCAAATCCCAATTAACCCAAATCACTTCACACCCCCATTACCACTCCCCAATTAATTAATTACCCCTAATTAACTCACCCCTCCCGTGGGTTTTTCCTCTCCAGGGGCGCGAAGGCCTCGGGCCTGGGGGGGAGGGGCGGTCACAGGGGGGATTTTGGGGGGGATTTGGGGGATTTTGGGGTTTTTTTGGGGGTTTGGGGCATTTTGAGGTGATTTAGGGGGGTCTAGGGTGGTTTTGGGGCATTTTGGGGTGGTTTGGAAGTTTTTTTGGAGTTTGGGGGTGTTTTGGGGGTTTTTTTGGGGGGTTTTCTTTGAGTATGGGGTATTTTGGGGGCGTTTTTGGGGTATTTTGGGGTTTGGGGGGTATTTTTGGGGCAGTTTTGGGGTATTTTGGGGTTTGGGGGGTATTTTTGGGGCAGTTTTGGGGTATTTTGGGGTTTGGGGGGTATTTTTGGGGCATTTTTTGGGGTATTTTGGGGGTATTTTAGGGTTTGGGGGGTATTTTTGGGCAGTTTTGGGGTATTTTAGGGTTTTGGGGGGTATTTTTGGGGCATTTTGGGGTGTTTTTGGGGTATTTTAGGGTTTGGGGGAGTATTTTGGGGCAGTTTTGGGGTATTTTAGGGTTTGGGGGAGTATTTTGGGGCAGTTTTGGGGTATTTTAGGGTTTGGGGGAGTATTTTGGGGCGTTTTTGGGGTATTTTGGGTATTTTGGGGTATTTTGGGGTTTGGGGGGTATTTTTGGGGGGATTTTGGGGTATTTTAGGGCGTTTTTGGGTTTTTGGGCCGTACCAGAGCCCCTGGCGCTGCAGCGAGCGCACGTGGGGCGGGAGCAGCACCAGGGAGATCTCAGCCTTGACCTTGGAGCCCTCCAGGATGGGGTCGACCAGCAGGAAATCACCTGGGGGGACAAAGGGGACACTGAGGGGACACTGAGGGACATTGGGGACATTGGGGACACTGAGGGGACATTGGGGACACTGAGGGGACAGTGGGGACACACTGGGGACACTGAGGGACTGCAGCATGGGATCGACCAGCAGGAAATCACCTGGGGACAGTGGGGACACTGAGGGGACACTGAGGGACACCAGGGGACAGTGGGGACACTGAGGGGACATTGGGGACACTGAGGGACAGCAGCATGGGATCAACCAGCAGGAAATCACCTGGGGACAACGGGGACATTGGGGACACTGAGGGGACATTGGGGACATTGGGGGACACCGAGGGACAGCGGGATGGGACTGACCAGCAGGAAATCACCTGGGGGAAATTGGGGACACTGAGGGACAGGGGGGTCATCAGGAGACACTGAGGGGACACCGGGGGACAGACGGACACAGGGACAGGGACAGTGTCCGGGGTGGGGAGGGGGCGGCAGGGGGACAGTGGGGGAGGACACAGCAGCGCCAGGGTGACAATGGCCCGGTGACAAAAACCAGCCTGGTGACAATGACAAGGAGGCAGTGACCCGGTGCCCTGGTGACAATGGCGCAGTGACAATACCCTGGTGGCAGCGGCAGGGTGACAATGACAAAGTGACAATGCCACAGGACAGTGCCAAGATGGCAATGACACGGTGACAATGACAGGGTGATGACGCCACAGGACAGCGGCAGGGTGACAGTGACAAGGTGACACAGGACAATGACAGGGTGGCAATAGGAGGGTGACACTGACAGGGTGACAATGACAGGACAGCGACACAGAACAGTGCCAGGGTGGCACAGGGGCAGTGACAATGACACAGGACAGTGACAAGGTAACAGTGACAGGGTGACACAGGACAATGACAGGGTGGCAATGGCAGAGTATAGTGACAGGGTGACAATGGTAGGGTGACAGTGACACACGACAGCGACAGGGTGGCACAGGGGCAGTGACAAGGTGACAGTGACATCGGTGGTGGCAGTGTCACCTCTCTTGATCCAGATGTGGCTCCGGAAGCGCGGGGGCAGTGACAGGGTGACAATGACAGGGTGACAATGACACAGGACAGTCACACAGTGGCAGTGTCACCTCTCTTGATCCAGATGTGTCTCCGGAAGCGCGGGGGCAGTGACAGGGTGACAATGACACAGGGGCAGTGACAGAGTGACACAGTGACAGGGTGGCAGTGTCACCTCTCTTGATCCAGATGTGTCTCTGGAAGCGCGGTGGCAGTGACACGGTCACAGTGACACAGTGAAACAGTGACAGTGGCAGTGACAGGGTGACAATGACAGAGCGACAATGACACAGAGCAGTGGAAAGTGGGGGGACATCGGGGACATTGGGGACACTGGGGACACCGAGGGGACATTGGGGACACAGGGGACAGTGGGGACATCAGGGGGACACTGGGGACAGTGGGGACACTGAGGGGACATTGGGGACACTGAGGGACAGCAGCATGGGATCAACCAGCAGGAAATCACCTGGGGACAACGGGGACATTGGGGACACTGAGGGGACATTGGGGACATTGGGGGACACCGAGGGACAGCGGGATGGGACTGACCAGCAGGAAATCACCTGGGGGAAATTGGGGACACTGAGGGACAGGGGGGTCATCAGGAGACACTGAGGGGACACCGGGGGACAGACGGACACAGGGACAGGGACAGTGTCCGGGGTGGGGAGGGGGCGGCAGGGGGACAGTGGGGGAGGACACAGCAGCGCCAGGGTGACAATGGCCCGGTGACAAAAACCAGCCTGGTGACAATGACAAGGAGGCAGTGACCCGGTGCCCTGGTGACAATGGCGCAGTGACAATACCCTGGTGGCAGCGGCAGGGTGACAATGACAAAGTGACAATGCCACAGGACAGTGCCAAGATGGCAATGACACGGTGACAATGACAGGGTGATGACGCCACAGGACAGCGGCAGGGTGACAGTGACAAGGTGACACAGGACAATGACAGGGTGGCAATAGGAGGGTGACACTGACAGGGTGACAGTGACAGGACAGCGACACAGAACAGTGCCAGGGTGGCACAGGGGCAGTGACAATGACACAGGACAGTGACAGGGTAACAGTGACACAGTGACAATGACAGGGTGGCAATGGCAGAGTATAGTGACAGGGTGACAATGGTAGGGTGACAGTGACACACGACAGCGACAGGGTGGCACAGGGGCAGTGACAAGGTGACAGTGACATCGGTGGTGGCAGTGTCACCTCTCTTGATCCAGATGTGTCTCCGGAAGCGCGGGGGCAGTGACAGGGTGACAGTGACAGGGTGACAATGACAGGGTGGCAATAGGAGGGTGACACTGACAGGGTGACAATGACAGGACAGCGACACAGAACAGTGCCAGGGTGGCACAGGGGCAGTGACAATGACACAGGACAGTGACAAGGTAACAGTGACAGGGTGACACAGGACAATGACAGGGTGGCAATGGCAGAGTATAGTGACAGGGTGACAATGGTAGGGTGACAGTGACACACGACAGCGACAGGGTGGCACAGGGGCAGTGACAAGGTGACAGTGACATCGGTGGTGGCAGTGTCACCTCTCTTGATCCAGATGTGTCTCTGGAAGCGCGGTGGCAGTGACACGGTCACAGTGACACAGTGACAGGGTGGCAGTGTCACCTCTCTTGATCCAGATGCACAGGGGCAGTGACAGAGTGACACAGTGACAGGGTGGCAGTGTCACCTCTCTTGATCCAGATGTGTCTCTGGAAGCGCGGTGGCA
The DNA here is from genome assembly GCF_017590055.1 of Onychostruthus taczanowskii. Classification (NCBI taxonomy): domain Eukaryota; kingdom Metazoa; phylum Chordata; class Aves; order Passeriformes; family Passeridae; genus Onychostruthus; species Onychostruthus taczanowskii. The sequence goes on from NW_024501660.1 coordinate 12,714, forward strand.
GTGACACGGTCACAGTGACACAGTGACACAGTGACATGACAGTGACACAGTCAGTGACACAGGACAGGGACAGGGTGACAGTGTGACACATTAACAGTGACAGTGGCAGTGCCAAGGTGACAATGACAAGACAGCAACACAGAGCAGTGCCACAGTGGCACAGGGGCAGTGACAGGGACACAGTGACATCGGTGGTGGCAGTGTCACCTCTCTTGATCCAGATGTGTCTCTGGAAGCGCGGTGGCAGTGACACGGTCACAGTGACACAGTGACACAGTGACAGTGGCAGTGACAGGGTGACAATGACAGAGCGACAATGACACAGAGCAGTGCCAGGGTGGCACAGGGGCAGTGACCATGACACAAGACAGTGACACAGGACAGGGACAGGGTGACAGTGACACATTGAGAGTGACAGCGACGCAGTGACATCGGTGGTGGCAGTGTCACCTCCCTTGATCCAGATGTGTCTCCGGAAGCGCGGGGGCAGTGACAGGGTGACAATGACAGGGTGACAGTGACACAGGACAGGGACAGGGTGGCACAGTGACAGTGACAGGGTGGCACAGGGGCAGTGACAATGACACAGGACAGTCACACAGTGGCAGTGTCACCTCTCTTGATCCAGATGTGTCTCCGGAAGCGCGGGGGCATGCTGGCCAGGAACCGCGTCCCCTCCGCCGTCTCCACCTCGTGCAGGTTGTTCCCCGGTGTCCCCAACACCTGGGGACAGGCGGGGTCACCGTCCCCCCTGTGTCCCCTCGTGTCCCCCCAGAGCTGGGGACACCCACAGTGCCTGTCCTTCTGTCCCCTCCCTCTGTCCCCCCTAACCCTAACCGTTGTCCCCAGGGCCAGGTCTGCGTGTCCCCTTGTCACCGCTGTCCCCGGCTGTCCCTTCTGTGTCCCCCTGTCCCACAGCTCTGCCCCGCAATGTCCCCTCGGAATCCCACCGGGACCCCCCGGGACCCCCGGCCCCGCCCCCACCGCGCGCCGCGCGCTCACCTGCGGCGGCACTTCCGGGTAGAGCGGCGGCGGAGGCGACGTCACTTCCGGAAGGGGGGGGGGAAATGAGGCCACGCCTCCTGAAGGCGGGGTAAACAACAAAGCCCGCCCACAAAAGGGGCGGGGCTAATCCGGTCGGATGTGGGCGTGGCCTAAAGGAAGGCGCGCTCGCGAGAAATGAATGGCCGCGTTTGGGGCGGGGCCAGGAAAGAGGGAGAGGGCGGGACTTTCACCTGCATAATAACGAGGGGTATGCAAATGAGGGGCTGGATCACGAAGGGGCTCATGCAAATCAGCTGAGATTCCGGTGTGGTGTAAATAAGGGCTGATTTGGGGCGGTGCCATGCAGAAAATATGGGCGGAGCTATGCAAATGAGACTATGCGATTTGGCGGGCAGCGGGGTGGGCGTTTACATGCTAATGAGGAGGGATAGTGGATCCTGTGACGTCATTGCAACAGAGCTTAGGTCGCCTCCGTGACGTCAGCCCGTCGCCGTGACGTCACGTCATACATATTACCCCTAATACCCGCGCGAGCCCCGCCCACTTAACCTCGTGACGTCAGCACGTACGGCGCGACCCCGCGCTCTCTGATTGGCTGCGACGCGCTCGGTGGCGGCCGGGCCAAGATGGCGGCGGAGCGCGCGGACGCGGCGGCGGCGGCGGCCGGGACCGGGGAGCCCCTCAGGGACTCGCGAGCCCCCGAGCGCTCCCCCTACGCGGGATGGGCCCACCCCGAGCTCCAGGCCACGCTCGCCGGCATCGGAGCCCCCGCGCAGGGTGCGGGGAGCGGGGATGGATCCGTGAGGGGAGCGGGGATGGATCCGTGAGGGGAACGGGAGATGATCTGAGGGGTGAGCGGGAAACTGGGGGGGGTCGGGGTCAGCTGAGGGGATTTGGGGGAGATCTGAGGGATAGGAGGGGAAATTTTGGTTTTGTGGGGTCACTTGAGGGGAGATCTGAGGGGAAAGGGGGGAATTTGGGGGTCTCAGAGTCACTTGAAGGGAGATCTGCGAGGTAGGAGGGAAATTTGTGGGGGGTCTCGGGGTTTTTGGGGTCACCTGAGGGGATTTGGGGGATTTTTGTGGTTCCCTGGGGGGATTTGGGAGTCCTGAGGGGGGTTTTGGGGGTCCCTGGGTGGGGAATTTTTGGACTGCTCAGGGGTTTTGAGGGTCCATGGTGGGGGCAGAGGAATTTGGGGGGGTTCTGGGGCAGAATTTGGGGGTCCCTGACCCCCCCCTTTCCCCCCAGGGACCCGTGAGGAGCTGCTGGAGCGGCTCCAGGCCTACACCCTGCAGGTGAGACCCCCAAAACGGGGGACCCCAAATTCTCCCCCTCTTGAGTCCCTCTGAGGAGGGGGAATTCATTTAGGGGGGGGGTTAATATGATTTGGGGGTGGGGATTATTGTGATTTTGAGGGGTTAAATGTGATTTTTGGGGAGATTAATGGGAATTTTAGGGGTTTTAAGGTGATATTGGAGGAGTTTGATGGGGTTTTGGGGGTTTTAATGGGATTTTGGGGGGGCTGAATGGAATTTTGGGGGATGGAATGTGATTTTTGGGGCAGTTTAAGGGGATTTTTGGGGGATTTAATGGGATTTTTGGGGCAGTTTAAGGGGGTTTTTGGGGATTTTATGGGATTTGGGGGAGTAACGTGGTTTTTGGTGAGTTCAATGTAATTTTTGGGGCGTTTATTGTGATTTTGGGGAGATTTAATGTGGTTTTGGGAGGATTTAATGTGATTTTGGGGGGATTTAGTGAGATTTTGGGGGGAGTAACATGGTTTGGGTGGGTTAATGTGATTTTTGGGGGGTTCAATTTGATTTTTGGGGGGGGGGGGTCCGGGGGGCCTCAGGGGATTTTGGTCAGGAGTTTCCGACCCCTCCCACCACTGAACGCTGAGGGATAAAATTTTGGGGTGGGGGCGTCCCAGGTGGCCCCCCCTGACCCCTTCTGCCCCTCGCCAGCTGCCCCCAGCGCTGCCCCTGCAGCACCCCCTGGTGCCCCCCCCTCCCCCGCCGGGGCTGGGGCTCGGCTTCGGGCTGGGGGGGCCCGTGGGGGGGGTCCCGGTGCCGCCGCCGCCCCCCCCCGCGGGGCTCTCCGAGGAGGAGCGGCTGACGCTGGCCCAGCAGCAGGCGGCCATGCTGCTGCAGGAGGAGCGGGCGCAGGTCCGGGGGGGTTTTGGGGTGGGGGGCACCTT
>NW_024501660.1:15956-19786 GCF_017590055.1 Onychostruthus taczanowskii
GGGTTTGGGGGTGTTTAAAGGGGTCCAGAGGGGTGTTGGAGGGGATGGGGCCACCTTGAGGGGGGCACCCATATAGGGGCTGAGCTGAGGGCTGGTTTTGGGGTGGGATTTGGGGGTGTTGAGGGGTGGGTGGCCCCCTTGGGGGGGTCCTGACTGTGCTCCCCCCGCCCCCCAGGGCCAGCACCCGTTTGGGGACAAAGCCAAGGAGCAGGAGCTGCTGGAGCAGCAGAAACGGGTGAGGGGGGCACCCCTGGGTTTGGGGGGGCACCCCTGGGTTTGGGGGGGCACCCAGGGACGGGGGGGTGGGACTTCTGGGTCTGGGGTCTCTTTAGGGTGGGAAGGGGTCTGTGGGGTGAGGGCTCTTTGGGGGTCTCAGAGTGTAGAATTTCTGGGTCTGGGGTCTCTTTATTGTGGGGAGGGGGCTCTGTGGGTCTGGGGTGTCTATTGGGGAGGGTCTGTGGAGCTGGGGGCTCTGTGTGGGGGTCTCTGAGTCTGGGGTCTCTCTGTGGGTCGGAGGTCTTTGAGTTTGGAGCTTTTGTGTCTGTGGTCCTTTTATTGTGGGGAGGGGTCTTTGTGGGTCTGGGGTCTCTCTGTGGCTTTGGGGTCTCTTGGGGCAGCCCTGGGAGTCTCCCTAATTTTGGGGTCTGCCTGATTGGGGGGAGTCTCCCTGATTTGGGGAGGTCTCCCTAATTTGGGTGGGGTCCCGGGGGTCTCCCTGATTTGGGGGGAGTCCCGGGGGTCTCGCTGATTTTGGGGGGGTCCCCCTGATTTGGGGGGGGTCCCGCTGACCCCCCCCTTGTGCCCCCCAGGCCGAGGACTCCGGGGTGGGCCCCAAGATCCCGCAGGCGCTGGAGAAGATCCTGCAGCTCAAGGAGAGCCGCCAGGAGGAGCTGGTGACAGTCCCGGGGGTCTCGGGTGAGCCCTGCCACCCCCAGTGCCACCCCCGGTGTCCCCTGGTCCCCTCTGGGTGCCCCCCGTCACAGGAAACGCCTTTAAAGCATCAAAATCCATCCAAGAAATGGGAATTCGCACCCAAAAAATTGAGTTTGTCACCCGTGGGTGCAGCCAGGGACACCTCAGGGTGGTGTCACCCCCCCCAGTGTCACCCCCCAGTACCCACTGGGTGCCACCCACCCTCCCAAAATCTTCTCAAAATTCTCCTAAAAAACGGATTGGTGCCCTGTGGGTGCTCCTGGAGGGTGGGGGTGACACCAAAAGTGGGGGGTGACACCCAGAGGTGGGGGTGACACCCAAAGGGGGGTGACACCCAAAGGGAGGTGACACCCAAAGGGGGGTGACACCCTGACCCCCCGTGTCCCCCCAGCCGAGGACGAGATGGAGACGGAGCTGCGAGCGTCGGCGTCGGCCTCCGAGGCTGAGGAGGACACGGGGACATCCAAAAAGGAGGTGACAGAGGGGACAGCGAGGGGACAGTGGGGCACAGGCCACCCCCCACCCAAACTGGCACCTGGGGGGGGGTGGGGGGTCCCCAGGGTGCCCCAAATTTCCCGGGGGAGGGGTCGTGGATGGGGTTCATTTGGGAGGGGGGTTGGATGGCTCTGGGGTCACCTGTGTCACTGGCGTGTCACCATTGTCCCCTCCCTCGGTGGTCATGGGGGGGTTTGCTCTGGGGTCACCCCAATGTCCCTTTTTGTCCCCCCACCTGTGGCAGTCAGTCTCCCCCTGAGGCCACCCTAGTGTCCCTTTTTTGTCCCCTCTGGGTGCCACTCTAATGTCCCTATCTTGTCCCCTCCAAGTGCAGGGGGTGTGGCTCACTGTGGGGTCTCCTGTGTCCCCAGTTGAAGGGACCTGTCCCATTTCCATGTCCCTTCATTGTCCCCTTTTGTCCTCCCCAGTTAGAGAGACCTGTCCCACCTCCCTGTCCCCTCACTGTCCCCTTTTGTCCCCTTCTGTCCCCCCAGCTGGAGGGACCTGTCCCATTTCCATGTCCTTTCACTGTCCCCTTTTGTCCCCCCAGTTAGAGAGACCTGTCCCACCTCATTGTCCCCTTCTGTCCCCTCAGTTAGAGGGACCTGTCTCACCTCACTGTCCTCTCCTGTCCCCTCCCAGCGGAACCGGAAGCGCCGGAACCGCAAGAAGAAGAAGCGGGGGAGGGGCGGGGCCCGGGAGGGGCCCCCAACCCCGACCCCCCCCCGGGGGGACCCCGAGCCCCCCGCCGGGGACGCCCCCGAGGTGGAGATCGAGTACGTGAGCGAGGAGCCCGAGATCTACGACCCCAACTTCGTCTTCTTCAAGAGGATCTTCGAGGCCTTCAAGGTGACGCTTCGGGGGGGTGGTGGCACCTTTGGGTGCCAGGGTCACCCCTGGGTGCTGAGGGGTCATTCCTGGGTGCCAGGGTCACCCCTGGGTGCTGAGGGGTCATTCCTGGGTGCCAGTGTCACCCCTGGGTGCTGAGGGGTCATTCCTGGGTGCCAAGGGTCACTCCAGTGTCACCCCTGGGTGCTGCTGACCCGTGTCCCCTGTCCTCTGACCCTTGTCCCCTCTCCCTGACCCTGTCCCCTCTCCCTGTCCCCATCCCTGATCCCTGTCCCCTCTCCCTGACCCTGTCCCCTCTCCCTGTCCCCATCCCTGATCCCTGTCCCCTCGGGGACGCCCCCGAGGTGGAGATCGAGTACGTGAGCGAGGAGCCCGAGATCTACGACCCCAACTTCGTCTTCTTCAAGAGGATCTTCGAGGCCTTCAAGGTGACGCTTCGGGGGGGTGGTGGCACCTTTGGGTGCCAGGGTCACCCCTGGGTGCTGAGGGGTCATTCCTGGGTGCCAGGGTCACCCCTGGGTGCTGAGGGGTCATTCCTGGGTGCCAGTGTCACCCCTGGGTGCTGAGGGGTCATTCCTGGGTGCCAAGGGTCACTCCAGTGTCACCCCTGGGTGCTGCTGACCCGTGTCCCCTGTCCTCTGACCCTTGTCCCCTCTCCCTGACCCTGTCCCCTCTCCCTGTCCCCATCCCTGATCCCTGTCCCCTCTCCCTGACCCTGTCCCCTCTCCCTGTCCCCATCCCTGATCCCTGTCCCCTCCCTGTCCCCTCACTGTCCCCTTTTGTCCCCTTCTGTCCCCCCAGCTGGAGGGACCTGTCCCATTTCCATGTCCTTTCACTGTCCCCTTTTGTCCCCCCAGTTAGAGGGACCTGTCTCACCTCACTGTCCTCTCCTGTCCCCTCCCAGCGGAACCGGAAGCGCCGGAACCGCAAGAAGAAGAAGCGGGGGAGGGGCGGGGCCCGGGAGGGGCCCCCAACCCCGACCCCCCCCCGGGGGGACCCCGAGCCCCCCGCCGGGGACGCCCCCGAGGTGGAGATCGAGTACGTGAGCGAGGAGCCCGAGATCTACGACCCCAACTTCGTCTTCTTCAAGAGGATCTTCGAGGCCTTCAAGGTGACGCTTCGGGGGCGTGGTGGCACCTTTGGGTGCCAGTGTCACCCCTGGGTGCTGAGGGGTCATTCCTGGGTGCTGGGGTCACCCCTGGGTGCTGAGGGGTCATTCCTGGGTGCCAGTGTCACCCCTGGGTGCTGAGGGGTCATTCCTGGGTGCCAAGGGTCACTCCAGTGTCACCCCTGGGTGCTGCTGACCCGTGTCCCCTCTCCCTGATCCTGTCCCCTTTCCCTGGCCTTGTCCCCTATTCCGTGTCCCCTCTCCCTGTCCCCATCCCTGATCCCTGTCCCCTCTCCCTGACCCTGTCCCCTCTCCCTGTCCCCATCCCTGATCCGTGTCCCCTCTCCCTGACCCTGTCCCCTCTCCCTGTCCCCATCCCTGATCCCTGTCCCCTCTCCCTGACCCTGTCCCCTCTCCCTGTCCCCATCCCTGATCCCTGTCCCCT
>NW_024501660.1:20666-25335 GCF_017590055.1 Onychostruthus taczanowskii
CCCAACCCCGCCCCCCCCCCGGGGGGACCCCGAGCCCCCCGCCGGGGACGCCCCCGAGGTGGAGATCGAGTACGTGAGCGAGGAGCCCGAGATCTACGACCCCAACTTCGTCTTCTTCAAGAGGATCTTCGAGGCCTTCAAGGTGACGCTTCGGGGGGGTGGTGGCACCTTTGGGTGCCAGTGTCACCCCTGGGTGCTGAGGGGTCATTCCTGGGTGCTGGGGTCACCCCTGGGTGCTGAGGGGTCATTCCTGGGTGCCGAGGGTGACTCCAGTGTCACCCCTGGGTGCTGCTGACCCGTGTCCCCTGTCCTCTGACCCTTGTCCCCTCTCCCTGACCCTGTCCCCTCTCCCTGTCCCCATCCCTGATCCCTGTCCCCTTTCCCTCTCCCTGTCCCCATCCCTGATCCCTGTCCCCTCCTTGACCCTGTCCCCTGGGTGCTTCTGAACTCTGTCCCCTGTTCCTGTGTCCTCTCCCTGTCCTGGTTCCCATCCTTGTCTCCTGTTCCCTCTCCCCTCACCTGTGTCCCCTGTCCCCATCTCCTGACCCTGTCCCCTGGGTGTCCCTGACCCGTGTCCCCTGGGTGTCCCTGTGCCCTGACCCGTGTCCCCTGTCCCCTGGGTGTCCCTGTCCCCTGACCCGTGTCCCCTGTCCCTGTCCCAGCTGACGGACGAGGTGAAGAAGGACAAGGAGAAGGAGCCGGAGCGGGCAGAGCGAGCCGAGAGCGCCGGAGCGCCCCGGAAAAAGGGACCCGAGGATGGCACCAGGGGCAGCGACGGGGACAGCTCCGAGGACGAGCAGGTGACATGGGGACACTGGGGACACTGGGGACAGCCCCGAGGATGAGCAGGTGACACGGGGACACTGGGGACACTGGGGACACTGGGGGACAGGGGCAGCGACGGGGCCCCTGACCCATGTCCCCTGTCCCCTGGGTGTCCCTGTCCCCTGACCCGTGTCCCCTGTCCCCTGGGTGCCCCTGACCCATGTCCCCTGTCCCCTGGGTGTCCCTGCCCCCTGGGTGTCCCCTGTCCCCTGGGTGCCCCTGACCCATGTCCCCTGTCCCCTGGGTGTCCCTGCCCCCTGGGTGTCCCCTGTCCCCTGGGTGCCCCTGACCCATGTCCCCTGTCCCCTGGGTGTCCCTGCCCCCTGGGTGTCCCCTGTCCCCTGGGTGCCCCTGACCCATGTCCCCTGTCCCCTGGGTGTCCCTGCCCCCTGGGTGTCCCCTGTCCCCTGGGTGTCCCTGTCCCCTGACCCGTGTCCCCTGTCCCTGTCCCAGCTGACGGACGAGGTGAAGAAGGACAAGGAGAAGGAGCCGGAGCGGGCAGAGCGAGCCGAGAGCGCCGGAGCGCCCCGGAAAAAGGGACCCGAGGATGGCACCAGGGGCAGCGACGGGGACAGCTCCGAGGACGAGCAGGTGACATGGGGACACTGGGGACACTGGGGACAGCCCCGAGGATGAGCAGGTGACACGGGGACACTGGGGACACTGGGGACACTGGGGGACAGGGGCAGCGACGGGGACAGCTCCGAGGATGAACAGGTGACATGGAGACACTGGGGACATGGGGACAGCTCCGAGGACGAGAAGGTGACATGGGGACATTGGGGACACTGGGGGACAGGGGCAGTGATGGGGACAGGTCCGAGGATGAGAAGGTGACATGGGGACACTGGGGACATGGGGACAGCTCCGAGGACGAGCAGGTGACACGGGGACACTGGGGACATTGGGGGACAGGGGCAGTGAGGGGGACAGCGGGGCGTCCCTCCCGGTGTCACTTGCGCTGTCCCCGCGTGTCCCCAGGAGAAGAAGCAGGAGGTCCCCAAGCTGTCCAAGAAGAAGCTGCGGCGCATGAACAGGTTCACGGTGGCCGAGCTGAAGCAGGTGACACTTGGGGACACGGCCCTGTCCCCTCCCCCGTGGGTGTGGGTGGCACTCGGAGCTGGGGACAGCCCTGAGGTGACACCTCCTGTCCCCTGGGAGCCCCGGTGGGGACACCAGAGCCACCCTGGGCTGTGCAGTGTGTCCCTTGTCACCTTCCTGGGGACGCTGGTGCCATGCTGGTGTCCCCTGTCCCCACCCAGGGTCACGTTGGTGTCCCCAGCACCATTCTGGGGCTCTCCCCCTGTCACTATGTTTTGTCCCCTGATGTCCCTTTGCTGTCCCCGCTGTCCCCACAGCTGGTGGCCCACCTTGTCGTGGTGGAGATGCACGATGTGACCACCCAGGGGTCACTTGGGGTCCCACAGAGCCACCCCACGGCTCTTCCCCCTTAACTCCCCTGCCATTCCCCGCTGTCCCCTGCTGTCCCTTGATGTCCCATTGCTGTCCCCACTGTCCCCACAGCTGGTGGCCCACGTTGGCATGGAGATGCACAGTGTGACCACCCAGGGGTCACTTGGGGTCCCACAGAGCCACCCTGGGGCTCTTCCCCCTTAACTCCCCTGCCATTCCCCGCTGTCCCCTGCTGTCCCTTGATGTCCCATTGCTGTCCCCACTGTCCCCACAGCTGGTGGCCCGCCCGGACGTGGTGGAGATGCACGATGTCACCGCGCAGGACCCCAAGCTGCTGGTGCACCTGAAGGCCACGCGGAACTCGGTGCCGGTGCCGCGGCACTGGTGCTTCAAGAGGAAATACCTGCAGGGCAAGAGGGGCATCGAGAAGCCGCCCTTCGAGCTGCCCGAGTTCATCAAGCGCACCGGCATCCAGGAGATGCGCGAGGCCCTGCAGGAGAAGGTGGGGACAGCTTGGGGACACCTCGGGGACAGCTCGGGGACACCTCGGGGACAGCTTGGGGACGTCTCAGGGAATGCCTGAGGGGCAGCTGTGGGGCAGCCAGGGGGGTGGGAGTGGGTTTGGGGAGGGGTCTCGGGGGTCTGGGGAGGTTCTAAAGGTTCACAGGCATCCAGGAGATGCACGAGGCCCTGCAGGAGAAGGTGGGGACAGCTCAGGGACACCTCGGGGACAGCTTGGGGACATCTCAGGGACAGCTTGGGGACATCTCAGGGGCATCTCGGGGAATGCCTGAGCGGCAGCTGTGGGGCAGCCAGGGGGGTGGGAGGATTTTGGAGATTTGGGGACATCCTGGGTTGGAATTCCAGAAATCTGGGGACATCCTGGTTGGGTTCTGGGGACATCCTGGTTGGATTTTGGAGGTTTGGGGACACCATGGTTGGATTTGGGGACATCCTGGTTGGATTTTGGAGGTTTGGGAACACCATGGTTGGATTTTGGGGACATCCTGGTTGGATTTGGGGACACCCTGGTTGGATTTTGTGACCTTGTGGCCGTGGTGGTCACACCTTGGTGGTCACACCTTGGTGGCCGCCATCGCTTCCCCCGAGGCTCCCCGGGGCCACCCCCGTGTCCCCACGGCCCCGGGGCGTGTCCCCACCGTCCCCTGCGCTGTCCCCAGGAGGAGCAGAAGACCATGAAGTCCAAGATGAGGGAGAAGGTGCGGCCCAAGATGGGCAAGATCGACATCGACTACCAGAAGCTGCACGACGCCTTCTTCAAGTGGCAGACCAAGCCCAAGCTGACCATCCACGGGGACCTCTACTATGAGGTGGGGACACCTGGGGACACCTGGGGGGACATGTGGGGCTTTAGGGCTCTCCTGGGGGACATTTGGGGACATCCTGGTTGGAGTTTGGGGACATCCTGATTGGAGTTCTGGTGGTTTAGAGATGTCCTGGTTGGATTTTGAGACTTTGGGGACATCCTGGTTGGATTTTGGGGGTTTGGGGACACCTGAGGGGACATTTGGGGCTTTAGGGCTCTCCTGGGGGACATCTGGGGACATCCTGGTTGGGGTTTGGGGACATCCTGGTTGGATTTTGGAGGTTTGGGGACATCCTGGTTGGATTTTGGGGACATCCTAGTTGGATTTTGGGGGTTTGGGGATACCTGGGGGGACGTGTGGGGCTTTAGGGCTCTCCTGGGGGACATTTGGGGACATCCTGGTTGGAGTTCTGGTGGTTTAGAGATGTCCTGGTTGGATTTTGAGACTTTGGGGAAATCCTAGTTGGAGTTTTGGGGTTTGGGGACACCTGGGGGACATTTGGGGACACCCGGTGGCAATCGTCACTTTTGGGACATCCCTGTGGGACTTGGGGGGGCTTTGGTGACATCCTGGTTGGGTTTTTGGGGCTGTCACCACCCCTGGAGTTCTGGGGTTTGGGGACATCCTGGTTGAAGATTTGGGGGTTTGGGGACATCTTGGGAGATATTTGAGGATTTGGGGTTGTTGTGGTTGGATTTTGGGTGGTTTGGGGACGTCCTGGTTGAACATTTTGGGGTTTGGGGACATCCTGGGGGTGGCAATCGTCACTTCTGGGACATCCCTGCGGGACTTGGGGGGGCTTTGGTGACATCCTGGTTGGGTTTTTGGGGCTGTCACCACCCCATGACCCCGCTGTGTCCCCTGGGTGTCCCTGCTGTCCCCTGGGTGACCCCGCTGTCCCCTGGGTGACCCCGCTGTCCCCTGGGTGTCCCCTTGTCCCCAGGGGAAGGAGTTTGAGACGCGGCTCAAGGAGAAGAAGCCGGGAGATCTCTCGGACGAGCTGCGGATCGCGCTGGGCATGCCCGTGGGGCCGGTGAGGGCACCCAAAACCACCCCAAAACCACCCCAAAACCACCCCAAAATCACCCCAAAATCACCCCAAA
>NW_024501660.1:25382-26213 GCF_017590055.1 Onychostruthus taczanowskii
ACCCCCCCAAATCCCCGAGTGACCCCCCCGGGCCCCCCCAGACCAAGGAGGAGGAGGAGGAGATCGACCGCACGCCCTGGGGGGAGCTGGAGCCCTCGGACGAGGAATCCTCAGAGGAGGAGGAGGAGGAGGAGAGCGACGAAGAAAAACCAGATGAGACCGGCTTCATCACCCCTGCCGACAGGTGGGCACCCCCAAAACTCAGGGGCACCCCAAAAAAATCAGGGGCGCCCCAAAAAAATCTCCCAGGTGTCCCCTAAACCCCCCCCCCCCAAAATCTCCCAGGGGTCCCCTAAACCCCCCCCCCCCAAATCTCCCCGTAAAGGAGCGAACTCCCCTGGGTTGGATTTGGGGTGAGGAGTGGGGTTCACCCCCTCCATGGACAGCTGGGGGGCACCCCAAAAATTCAGGGGGGACCCCCCCAGCATTCAGGGGAACCCCAAAAACTGATTGGGACCCCCCCAAATCCCCCCATAAAGGGGGAATCCTGTGGGGTTTTCTTTGGGGTGGGCGGCGGGGTTGGTTCATCCCCCTCCGAGGCAAACTGGGGGGGGCACCCCACAAGTTTGGGGGGGCACCCCAGAAGTTTGGGGGTGCCCCTGCCCCCGGGGTGCCCCCTGACCCCCCAATTCCCCCCCTCAGTGGGTTGATCACCCCGGGGGGCTTCTCCTCCGTGCCGGCCGGGATGGAGACCCCGGAGCTGATCGAGCTCCGCAAGAAGAAAATCGAGGAGGCCATGGACGGGTGAGGGGGGTTTGGGGGGCATTTTGAGGATTTTGGGGGGGGGTTGGAGGATTTTGGGGGGGGTTGGGATTTTGGAGAGGTTTTTGG
>NW_024501660.1:26388-30243 GCF_017590055.1 Onychostruthus taczanowskii
CCCCCAAAACCACCCCCCAAACACCCCCCACCCACATCTACGACATGTCTGCAGTGAGACCCCACTCCAAAACAGCCCTGAGACCCCCAAAAACCCCCTGGGACCCCCCCCCAAAACAGCCCTGGGACCCCACAAACCACGGGGTCGGTGTCACCCGTGTCCCCACGGTGTCCCCGCAGGTGATGGGACACAAGGGGCTGGACACAGAGGCCTAGGGGGTGACGGTGACACTGTCCCCATGGTGTCCCCATGGTGTCCCCATGCCCTGACAGGTGACAGAGGCGCAGGGCGTGGAGGTGGCCCTGTCCCCAATGTCCCCAATGTCCCCAACGTCCCCAATGTCCCCAATGTCCCAATGTCCCCAATGTCCCCAATGTCCCACTGTCCCCAATGTCCCCATGGTGTCCCCACAGGCGATGGGCCGCAAGGGCCCGCAATGTCCCCAATGTCCCCGCAGGTGATGGGCCGCAAGGGCCCGGTGGCCGAGGCCCAGGGCGTGGAGGTGGCCCTGTCCCCAATGTCCCCAACGTCCCCAATGTCCCCAATGTCCCCAATGTCCATGGTGTCCCCGCAGGTGATGGGCCGCAAGGGCCCGGTGGCCGAGGCCCAGGGGGTGGCAGTGCCACTGTCCCCAATGTCCCCATGGTGTCCCCGCAGGTGATGGGCCGCAAGGGCCCGGGGGCCGGGGCCCAGGGGGCGTGGAGGTGGCCCTGTCCCCAATGTCCCCAATGTCCCCGCAGGTGATGGGCCGCAAGGGCCCGGGGGCCGGGGCCCAGGGGGCGTGGAGGTGGCCCTGTCCCCAATGTCCCCAATGTCCCCGCAGGTGATGGGCCGCAAGGGCCCGGGGGCCGGGGCCCAGGGGGCGTGGAGGTGGCCCTGTCCCCAATGTCCCCAATGTCCCCGCAGGTGATGGGCCGCAAGGGCCCGGTGGCCGAGGCGCAGGGGGTGGAGGTGGCCCTGTCCCCATGTCCCCAATGTCCCCAATGTCCCTGCAGGTGATGGGCCGCAAGGGCCCGGGGGCCGGGGCCCAGGGGGCGTGGAGGTGGCCCTGTCCCCAATGTCCCCATGGTGTCCCCGCAGGTGATGGGCCGCAAGGGCCCGGTGGCCGAGGCCCAGGGGGTGGAGGTGGCGCTGGCCCCCGAGGAGCTGGAGCTGGACCCCACGGCCATGACGCAGAAGTACGAGGAGCACGTGCGCGAGCAGCAGGCGCAGGTGGAGAAGGAGGACTTCAGCGACATGGTGGCCGAGCACGCCGCCAAGCAGAAGGTGGGGCTGCCACCCGTGTCCCCTCTGTCCCCTCCCTGTCCCCTCTGTCCCCTCCCTGTCCCCTCTGTCCCCTCCCTGTCCCCTCCCTGTCCCCTCAGTGCAGCCCCGTGCGGGTGGCATGAAGCACGAGGAGTTCCTGGCCCTGGTCCCGAGTCCCCACTGTGACCTCTCATCCCCTCCCTGTCCCCTCTGTCCCCCCCCGTGTCCCCTCCCTGTCCCCATTCCACATCCCCATCATCCCCTTGTCCCTTCTGTCCCCTCCCTGTCCCCTCCCTGTCCCCTTTCCACATCCCCATCATCCCCTTGTCCCTTCTGTCCCCTCTCTGTCCCCTCCCTGTCCCCTCCCTGTCCCATTTCCACATCCCCATCATCCCCTTGTCCCTTCTGTCCCCTCCCTGTCCCCTCCCTGTCCCCTTTCCACATCCCCATCATCCCCTTGTCCCTTCTGTCCCCTCCCTGTCCCCTCTGTCCCCTCCCTGTCCCCTCAGGGTGGCCCCGTGGGGGTGGGATGAAGCACAAGGAGTTCCTGGCCCTGTCCCCTCCCTGTCCCCTCGGTCCGCCCCTGTGTCCCCGGACCCTTGATGACACTGTCCCCTCCTGTCCCCTCTCCCTCACTGTCCCCTCCCTTTCCCTGTGTCCCCTCGCTGTCCCCTCTCTCTCCCCTCCCTGTCCCCTCACTGTCCCCTGTCCCTGCAGCAGAAGAAGCGGAAGGCGCAGCCCCAGGACGCCCGCGGGGGGGGCAAGAAGTACAAGGAGTTCAAGTTTTAGCTGTCACCAGTGTCCCCTCGCTGTCCCCTCGCTGTCCCCTCGCTGTCCCCTCGCTGTCACCGCCCTGTCACCGCCCTCTGCCACCCCGCAGGGCGCTGGTGCCACCCCGGGATCGGGGGATGTCACCCCCGCTGTCACCTGGGGCCGCGGTCCCGGTGTTGGGGACAGTGTGGTGGCACTGTCCCCGTCCCTGTCACCTGTCCCTGTCCCCAGCGTTGTCCCCGTTGTTTTGTAAATAAAAGGTGGCGTCCCCACCGAAGCCTGCGGCTCTGCCTGGTGGCACCGAGGTCACTGTGTCCCCAAGGTCCCCGTGACAATGAGGTCACCGTGTCACTGGGACATGGCACCGAGGTCACCCTGTCCCCAAGGTCTCTGTGTCACTGGGACGTGGCACCCTGTCCCCAAGGTCACCGTGACAATGAGGTCACCGTGTCACTGGGACATGGCACCGAGGTCACCCTGTCCCCAAGGTCTCTGTGTCACTGGGACGTGGCACCCTGTCCCCAAGGTCACCGTGACAATGAGGTCACCGTGTCACTGGGACATGGCACCGAGTCCCCAAGGTTCCCGTGTCACTGGGACGTGGCACTGTGTCCCCAGGGTTCCCGTGTCACTGGGACGTGGCACTGTGTCCCCAAGGTCACCGTGTCACTGGGACGTGGCACCGTGTCCCCAAGGTCACCGTGTCACTGGGACGTGGCACTGATCTCACTGTGTCACTGAGGTCAGTTCAAGTTTTAGCTGTCACCAGTGTCCCCTCGCTGTCCCCTCGCTGTCCCCTCGCTGTCCCCTCGCTGTCACCGCCCTGTCACCGCCCTCTGCCACCCCGCAGGGCGCTGGTGCCACCCCGGGATCGGGGGATGTCACCCCCGCTGTCACCCGGGGCCGCGGTCCGGGTGTTGGGGACAGTGTGGTGGCACTGTCCCCGTCCCTGTCACCTGTCCCTGTCCCCAGCGTTGTCCCCGTTGTTTTGTAAATAAAAGGTGGCGTCCCCACCGAAGCCTGCGGCTCTGCCTGGTGGCACCGAGGTCACTGTGTCCCCAAGGTCCCCGTGACAATGAGGTCACCGTGTCACTGGGACATGGCACCGAGGTCACCCTGTCCCCAAGGTCTCTGTGTCACTGGGACGTGGCACCCTGTCCCCAAGGTCACCGTGACAATGAGGTCACCGTGTCACTGGGACATGGCACCGAGGTCACCCTGTCCCCAAGGTCTCTGTGTCACTGGGACGTGGCACCGTGTCCCCAAGGTCCCCGTGTCACTGGGACGTGGCACTGATGTCACCGTGTCCCCAAGGTCCCCGTGTCACTGGGACGTGGCACCGTGTCCCCAAGGTCCCTGTGTCACTGGGACGTGGCACTGAGCTCCCTGTGTCCCCAAGGTCCCCGTGACAATGAGGTCCCCATGTCACTGGGATATGGCACTGAGGTCCCTGTGTCACCAAGGTCACTGTGACAATGAGGTCACTGTGTCACTGGGACATGGCACTGATGTCACCGTGTCACTGGGACGTGGCACCGTGTCCCCAAGGTCCCTGTGTCACTGGGGCATGGCAGTGAGGTTCCTGTGTCACTGAGGTCACCGTGACAATGAGGTCACCGTGTCACTGGGACATGGCACCGTGTCCCCGAGGTCCCTGTGTCACTGGATGTGTCCCTGATGTCACCGTGTCCCCAGCCCTGTCCCCAGTGCCAGCAGCTCAGCTGTCCCTGTGTCCCCATGGCCCCGCTGTCCCCTCTTTGTCCCCTCTTTGTCACGGGGGGGGGTGGGGACAGTGCTTGGGGTGGGGGCAGGAGGGACAGGGGGACAGACAGGGACAGG
>NW_024501661.1:0-757 GCF_017590055.1 Onychostruthus taczanowskii
CCCCTTAAATTTTTTAACCCCTTCAAGCCCCTCCCCCATTGGTTTTTTACTCCCCTTTTTTAACTTTTTCCCTCCCAAATTTTTTCAGGGCGATTTTGGACCCCCCAAATTCCCAACCCCCCTCCCCAAAAATTCTTTTTTTTTTAACCCGTTTTTAACCCTTTCCGCCACTTTTCCCCCTCAGTTTTTGTTCTCATTATCCCGATTTTTTGGGGCTTTTTTTGGGGTTGTTTTTGGGATTTTTTTGGGGAAGTTTTGGGGGATTTTTGGAGATGGTTTGGGGATGGTTTTTGGGAAGTTTTGGGGAGTTTTTGGGGGTGTTTTGGGGAGATTTTGGGAAAGTTCCAGAGATGTTTTGGGGATATTTTTGAAGATTTTTTGGGGTGTTTTGGGGAAATTTTTGGGGAGGTTTTTGAGGATTTTTTGGGGCTGTTTTGGGGATGTTTTGGGGGGTTTTGGCGATATTTTTGGGGAAGTTTTTGAGGAGATTCTGGGGATATTTTGGGGGTGTTTTGGGGAGATTTTGGAGATATTTTTGGGGCTGTTTTGGGGATATTTTTGGGGAGGCTTTGGAGATATTTTGGGGATATTTTTGGGGCTGTTTTGGGGATGTTTTTGAGATATTTTTGGGGAAGCTTTGGAGATGTTTTGGGGGTGTTTTGGGGATGTTTTTGAGATATTTTTGGGGAAGCTTTGGAGATGTTTTGGGGAGAATTTGGAGATATTTTAAGGCTGTTTTGGGGATATTTTTGGGGCT
>NW_024501662.1:0-757 GCF_017590055.1 Onychostruthus taczanowskii
TGAAGTCCAGCTCCTGGCCCTGCACAAGCTTCAAGCCAAGGTCAGGCACTGGCCCAAGCCACAGGAAGAACCAGGAGCACAGCCCAGGGTGAGGATGAGGGTGGAGAGAATCCTGTGGCAGGATTTGTGGCCACGCAGAGCCAGGCTTTGTGCTAAGTCAGGTGCAGAACGTCCCGGAGGCTCAGTGCTCTGCCCAGTACCAAATTTGTGCCACTCCCACCACAAAGAGGAACCGGCCACAGCAAAGGATCCAGCCCCTCCCAAGGATGCAGGACATCCACGGGCTCACACACTGGGGTTTTCCACAGGACACGTCACCTGTTCCATCGGGAGTGGAGCACACGTAGGTGGGCAGCATTTTCACCGTCGCCTCCTCGTGCGTCTCCTTGCCCAGCCCTTTCTCCATCTCTATCCTCATCCTTTCCTTCACCTCCAGCAGCTGCTCGTGGCTCAGCTTGAGGGGCTCCAGGATCTTCTGGCGGGCCTGGTGCTGTGCAGCCAGCCTGTAGGCCACGGCTGTCACCATGGCCGCCCCTTTGCCGCTGCCGTCCTCGGAGCGGATGAAGCGGATCTCGCAGTCCGGCAGCAGCTTCCGCACGGTCTTGTGGAGGCGTCGGGCAAAGCTGGGGAGGAGGAGGAGAGGGGAGCTCAGCGTGACCCTCTGGGGACCCCCTGGGGCCCGAGGGGATATTTGGAGGAGCTTCTCTTGTGCCAAGCTGTGCGCACTGCTGGCAGCAGCAGATCCCTCTCTGGCCCT
>NW_024501663.1:0-756 GCF_017590055.1 Onychostruthus taczanowskii
AACCACAACGGCAACCGCGACAAGGTGGGAAATTCCCGCCCAAAATCCCAATTTCCCCTTTTTCCCTTGATTTCCCATTATTTCCCATATTTCCCCCATTATTTCCCTCATTTTCCCTTTATTTCCCTCATTTTCCCTTTATTTCCCTAATATTTTCCTTTATTTCCCATGTTTCCCCCATAATTTCCCTTTTTTTTTCTTTTCCCTATATTTCCCAATATTTCCCCCATTATTTCCCAAATTTTCCCAATATTTCCAATATTTTCCCTTTATTTTCCCAATATTTCCCCTTTACTTTTCATATTTTCCCATTTTTTCCCCCATAATTTCCCCATAGGAAAGGTATTTTCCCTTTATTTCCCACATTTCCCCATAAATTTTCTCGTAATTCCCGATTATTTTCCCATTATTTCCTCTCTATTTCCCAAATAATTTCCCAAATATTTTCCATATTTTCCCCATTATTTCCCAAATTTTCCCAATATTTCCAATATTCCCCTTTATTTCCCAAATTTCCCCAATATTTCAAATATTTCCCGTTTATTTCCAATATTTTCCCCATAATTTCCCAAATTTTCCCAATATTCCCCAAAATTTTCCCAATATTCCGCCATATTTCCCCCATTATTTTCCATATTTTCCCATTATTTTTCCCATATTTTCCCTTTATTTCCCTCATATTTTCCCAGGATTTCCCATATTTTTTGTATGTCCCCATAATTTCCCAAATTTTTTTCATTTTTCCCCCATATTTTC
>NW_024501664.1:0-756 GCF_017590055.1 Onychostruthus taczanowskii
TTGGGGTCCCGAGTGGGTTTTTTGGGTATTTTTGGGTTCTGACCGCCAGCAGCTCGGTCTCGGTGAGGTTCCAGAAGCTTTTCCAGAAATGCACGTCCAGGTTTTGGGTCAGGCGCTCGAACTCGGCCCCGCGCAGCTCCGGGTCCAGCGCGAACTTCCCGCTCGTGAAAAGCGACCCCGCGGCCACCCCTGGGGGAAAAAACCCCAAAATCGCCCCAAAATGCAACCCAGAATTTAAAAAAGAACAAAAATTCCCAAAAATCTGATCAGAAATGAAACAAAAAACAAAAAATCCCGCCAAAAACAGCCCCAAAATCCACCCTAAAATCACCCCAAAATTCACTCAGAAACACAAAATCAGCCCCAAAAAACTCCAAAATCCACCCTAAAACTGCCCCAAAATCCATTCAGAAACACAAAATCAGCTCCAAAAGCCCCAAAATCACCCTAAAATGCAATCCAGAATTTAAAAAAGAACAAAAATTCCCAAAAATCTGGTCAGAAATGAAAAAAAAAACCCAAAATCCGGCCAAAATCAGCCCCAAAAAACCCAAAATCCAGCCAAAAACAGCCCCAAAATCCATTCAGAAAGACAAAATCAGCCCCGAAAATCACCCCAAAATCCACTCTAAAATCACCCCAAAATCCATTCAGAAACACAAAATCAGCCCCAAAAAACCCAAAATCCACCCCAAAATTCACTCCAGAAAAATCAAAATCCACAAAAATTTCCCCAAAATCCACCCAAAAAACCTG
>NW_024501665.1:0-756 GCF_017590055.1 Onychostruthus taczanowskii
AGCAGAACTTTGCTGTCCCTCAAAGCATCAGATCCTAAAGCAGCGCTGGGAAAGACACTGGCTGAGCAAGAACGAAATAGGAAACGGGGTTTGCTGCTGGAGGTGGGAGCTGCGTGCATCCTGTGCCATTCCAGGAGCTGTGTGCCATTCCCAGAGTGTTCAAGGGACAGGGCTCGGTGCCTCGCTCTGCTCTCCAGCCCTGGAGGTGAAGCAAGCAGGGTTTTCCTAAGAGCCAAACCTCAACGTGAACCATTTCACAGAGCCGCTGGGCCCGGCTGGGCCCGGCTCAGTTCAGCACGGCGCTCTCGGGCTGGGGCCCGAAGATCTGGGAGAAGAATTGCAAGGCCAGGCGGACGTGGATGGGCACGAAGACGTAGGCGGTGTACACCACCATGGCCAGCACGGTGACCGTGATGGTGTGGAACATGGACTGCTCCCAGGGCTCCAGCACGTAGCTGCACGTCACCAGCTGGTACTGGTAGTACAGCCAGTACAGGTAGTCCTTCACCCTCTTCACGTCCATCTTCAGCTCCAGGGGGGTTGGAGAGCACCTGGAATGACAGGGAAATTGGGATTACAGCGGGGGTATCCCGTGGAAGCGCTACACAAAGTCCTTCTCTGAGGTGTCAGTGCCACCAGCTCCTCTGGACCAAAGGGAGCTGTTGGGTTCTGCAGCTGCTGCTCAGTTATTGGAGTTGCATCAGCTGGGCATTCCCACTTTCCAGAAAAGCTGATCCAACCCTGGAAGTGTCCAAG
>NW_024501666.1:0-756 GCF_017590055.1 Onychostruthus taczanowskii
AATTTTGGGGATTTTGGGAATTTGGGAATTTAGGAAATTGGGAATTTGGAATTTTGGGAAATGGGGAATTTGGGATTTTGAGGATTTTTGGAAATGGGGAATTTAGGATTTTGGGATTTCAGGGGTTTTGGGAATTTGGGATTTTGGGGAATTTGGGATTTTGGGATTTGAGGCCCTTTGGGGATTTTGGGGAATTGGGAATTCGAGGTTTTGGGATTTCAAGGATTTTGGGATTTTGGGGAATTGGGAATTTGGGATTTGAGGAATTCGGGGTTTTGGGATTTTTGGGGAATTGGGAATTTGGGATTTGGGGAATTCGGGATTTTTGGGGAATTGGGAATTTGGGGTTTTGGGAATTTTGGGAATTCGGGATTTTGGGGAATTGGGAATTTGGGATTTGGGGAATTTGGGGAATTGGGAATATGGGGTTTGGGGAATTTGGGGAATTGGGAATTTGGGATTTTGGGATTTTGGGGAATTGGGAATTTGGGATTTTGGGATTTTGGGGATTCAGGATTTTGGGGAATTGGGATTTTGGGATTTTGGGGAATTGGGAATTTGGGATTTGGGGAGTTTGGGATTTTGGGAGATTGGGATTTTGGGGATTTGGGTCCCCTTTGGGATTTTGGGGAATTGGGAATTTGGGATTTGGGGAATTTGGGGAATTGGGAATATGGGGTTTGGGGAATTTGGGGAATTGGGAATTTGGGATTTTGGGATTTTGGGGAATTGGGAATTTGGGATTTGGGATTTTTG
>NW_024501667.1:0-756 GCF_017590055.1 Onychostruthus taczanowskii
AGGGGTTTTGGGGAGGGGGGAGGGGCAAAAAAATCCCCCCCAAATCTTCCCCTCCCCCACCCCCTGGAAAATGTTGGATGGAATTTGATGAATTTTGGGGAGATTTTGAGGAATTTTGGGGAATTCCCAGGGAAAGGAGGGGTTGGGCACCGGGGGGGGGACCCCAAACCCTCCCCTCCCCCCTCAGGAGGTCGTTAATTGCTGTTAATGAGGGGATTTTAATTCATTAATAATTAATTTTCATGGAGGGGGCTTGGTTAATTGCCAGGCCTGTCGTTAATTGGGGTCCCTTTATTAATCTGTTCGTTAATAGCTGATTATTTAATTAATGGTTCGTTAATTAGCAGGGGTTCTCCGTTAATTAATGGGGCTCTTCGTTAATTAATGGAGCCCCTAAAATGGAGGTTTTTTCGTTAATTTTGGGGGGGGGTTTTGGGACTTTCTGGGGATAATTTTTGGGGGGAATTTGGGAGTTTTCATTGTTTTAATTTTTGGGGTTTTTTTTTTTTTTTTTTTGGTATTTTGGGGATTTTTCCTCCCTTTTCCCCTCCCCCCTTTCCCATCCCCCCAGCGTGAGAAACCCCCCCTAAAAAAAGACCC
This sequence comes from Onychostruthus taczanowskii, assembly GCF_017590055.1. Classification (NCBI taxonomy): domain Eukaryota; kingdom Metazoa; phylum Chordata; class Aves; order Passeriformes; family Passeridae; genus Onychostruthus; species Onychostruthus taczanowskii. The sequence continues at coordinate 601 of NW_024501667.1, forward strand.
AAAAAAACCCCAAATTTGGGATTTTTTCTGGGGTGGGGGGAGGGGTTCAGAGCTTTTCGGGTCCTTTTTCAAATAAAACAAAAAACCCCCAAAAAAAAAAAAACGAAAAAAAGCCAAAAATCCGTAAAAAATTCCTTTTTTTTTCCCTTTTTTTTT
>NW_024501668.1:0-756 GCF_017590055.1 Onychostruthus taczanowskii
GGGTCACGGGGTTTCGGGATCCCACTGAGGGGTCTTAGGACCCAACTGGGAATCCTTGGGGCATCTTTGGAGCATCTTTGGAGAACCAAGGTTGAGTTTTTGGGGAGATATTTGTCTGTGGTGGGTGAGGGTCTTGGGGGGTCCAGGGGTGTTTGAGGGGGATCAATGGATCTTTGGGGTCTTGGGATCCCACTGGGGGTGTTGCGACCCAGCTGGGGGTCTTGGGAATCCTTGGGGCGTTTTGGGAGAACCAAGGGTGGGGCTTTGGGAAGTGTTGGTCTGTTGTGGGTGAGGGTCCTTGAGGCATCCAGGTGTCTCCACTGGGGGGATCAGTGCGTCCTTGGGGCTCTGCAGGCTTTGGTGGTCCACGGGGTTTGGGAGATGTTGGTGAGGTCGGCCAGGGCAGGTCATGGCCACCAGGAAGGCGTGGCCGTGTCTGTCCTGGGATGACACGGCCACCAATGCCCCAGCAGGGAAGAAAACCACCAGCACCACCCCCAGCTCTGCTGCGACCACCGCCACCAAAAGCATCATGGCTGCCGGCGACGACTCAACCACATCCACCACCATCGACGTGAAAGCCATCGAGGAAGTAGGTGGGGATACACCAACAGCCACCGGCACACCCAACACCACGACAGTCACCACACCCACCACTACACCCAACACAACCACCACACCCAACACGACAGTCACCATGATAACAACCACTCCCACCACACCAAACCAAACAACAACCATGACAACAAGCACACA
>NW_024501669.1:0-756 GCF_017590055.1 Onychostruthus taczanowskii
AGATCAGACCCCAAAGCCCCCAGATCCTCGCCCAAACTCCTCCCGGGGATTTTGGGGTGGCCCCGTGTTTCAGTCGGGCCTGCGGGGTCCTGGCCCCCAACGTGACCCGCCCGCAGTGCTGCTGCACCCTGGGGTGGGCATGGGGGGCACAGTGCCCCGGGCAGCCCTGCCCCGCACCTGGCACAGGTGAGCGACACCCCAAAAACCCAAAAACCGAGGGGGGCATTTAGGGGGGTTGGGGGGGTTTGGGCAAACCCCTGAAATCAGACCTCAAAGTCCCCAAATCAGACCCCAAAGTCCCGAAATCAGACCCCAAACCCCACAAATCAGACCCCAACCCCCCGAAATCAGACCCCAAAGTCCCGAGATCAGACCCCAAAGCCCCCAGATCCTCGCCCAAACTCCTCCCGGGGATTTTGGGGTGGCCCCGTGTTTCAGTCGGGCCTGCGGGGTCCTGGCCCCCAACGTGCCCCGCCTGCAGTGCTGCTGCACCCTGGGGTGGGCATGGGGGGCACAGTGCCCCGGGCAGCCCTGCCCCGCACCTGGCACAGGTGAGCGACACCCCAAAAACCCAAAAACCGAGGGGGGCATTTGGGATGGGATTTGGGGGGGATTTGGGGGGGATTTGGGGGAGATTTTGGGGAATGGGGTGGATTTTAGGAGGATTTAAGGGGGATTTGGGGTGGGCATGGGGGGCACAGTGCCCCGGGCAGCCCTGCCCCGCACCTGGCACAGGTGAGCGACACCCCAAAAACC
>NW_024501670.1:0-755 GCF_017590055.1 Onychostruthus taczanowskii
TTTTTTTTTTTTTTTTTGCATGTTCATGTTTTGCAATCTTGACTCAGAAAGAAATAAAAAATGTGCAAGATTTGAGAAGTATTTCTCTTAAGTTTTCCCAATTAAAAAACTGGAATGTGTCTTATTTTGGCCTGAAGGTGATGCTGTTTCGCTAGGAAAAAAGTACTGGAAAAGCCATTGGGAAGTCTGGTGGGAAATACTTGTGTTAAAATTCAGTATACACCAATTTATGCTCTTTGTCTTGGCAAGTTTTCATCAACCCTTTGGAAGACTGAGTTCTGGCTGAGCAGAACTCAACTCAGTTTATTAAACCTCCCAGTATGTCATGGACCAGCACAGTCGAAATGAAAGCCAGTAATTCAATTATTATTGTTATTATTATCATTTTTAATGCACACCCTTCCTGCGAAGTGCTGCCCTGTGCTCTGCCGTGCTGCCAGGTTTGTGGTTTCTGTCCAGCTGTGCTTTCTGTCCCCCCAAAAGCTGCTTTCACTTGTTTGCTTTGAGACATTTCCTGTGCAAGGCCGGGGCCACAGCAGCTCTGCTGTTTCTCCAGTACCTGACTCATTCCTGTCCCTTTCTGCCACCTCTGGGCTTTGTCCCCACTTCTGACCCCCAGGCACATTTCTGGTCTCTTGGTTGGCTCAGAAACCTGGGCAGAGCCTTGTGTGTGCTGAGAACCCTTTTGTTTTGGGCAGGCTTGTTTGAAATCCCTTTCCAGGCTCAGGTTCCTCCCTGGCAGGGTGGGCAGGGGC
>NW_024501671.1:0-25755 GCF_017590055.1 Onychostruthus taczanowskii
GTGTGCCAGGGGCTCTTGGATGTCTCTCTATCCATGGACAGAAGGCTCTGACGTTTGTCAGTCACGTTGCTTGCACACTCCTTCCTTTGTATACAAGACACATCCATGAACACCCCCACGTATGGATATATTAATAGGATAGGGATGGATAGAGATTTCCCACAGAGCTGTAACTTTGGCATAACTCACCATTTAGCCAGAGACCAGGGGATTTTTTCCCAACTCTGTGTGAGAAGGTATTCAAGAGCTGAAGGAGCAGCATTCAGAAGCAGTTTCAGGATTTCTAGGTAGGAAGTGGAGCTCACAACCATCCACATGACTGGCCATATTCATCAGCATGGGCTTCTGATTTTTTAGGAATATGGCCCAATGCAGACAGGAGATCGGGAAAAATCCCAGCTCTCTGTGGGTTTGTGCAAAAGGGGGAACAGTAGAAACACTTTGTGTCTGCCTGGGGGACACAAGGTCCAAGGAGCTTTGGTGGCAGAGGGTGACCTGTGTGGAGAGTTTTGTGCAGGAATGGCTTGATGAGAAAGGACATAGTCAAATTGGCCTGATAAAACTAGATGGGAAAGGAGGCTAATGATATCTTGAAGGATAGGGTGTCCTTCAGAAGGGGAAGTCTCGGTAACAAAAAAGGAATGTACAGCATAATGAGACACATTTCTGATAAACAATGAAGATGTAGACTCCTCCTCTGTTTACTTTTCTGCGGATACCCTGAAGAAAACAGTCTAGCTGATATGAGCAGAAGTGTGAAGTGTTTCATTTGGACTAAGCTGGAGTTCAGTGCTGCTGACATCCTGATCCAGTCAAGAGCTGCAGAATTCTTTTGCACATCTTGAACCCTGTGTTTGCAGGCACAGTACCTGCAGTGCTGACGCACCAATGCCCGTGAATAACTCTGTTATTCCCTCTCAGAATTTGCGCTGTGCCCCAGCACGAGGTGCTGCAGCCCTTTGCTCCTGGTTCCCGTGTGGAGCAGCTCCCTTCCCGCTGGCTGAGCTGCTCAGGCAGAGCCCGGCAGCTCCTGGCCTTGGAAACCCTCTCCTCTCCGTGTCCCAGAAGGAATTGGATGGACTGTGCTCTTCTCTCTGAGTCGTCTCGTTCAGCACGAGCAGCTTAGCACCAGGAGCTGAAGGAGCTGAAGCCTCAGGCCTTAAGAGCTGAGGAAGAGGTAACTTTTCAACCAAATTAATGCGGCCAACATGGACCTGGATGATTGCAGCAGATGGAAATTATTGATTCCTTTCTGTTGGAAAAGACCGCTGAGCTTATCCAGTCCAGCCATTCACCCAGCAGTGCCAAGCCCAGCACTAATCCACATCCCTGAGGTACCAAGGCCTGAACAACAGGCCCTGAACCAAAGATGACCTCTGGATGAACCTTCCAACCAAAGGTCATCTTTGTATCTGCTCATAAGAGAAATATACATGGTCATTAGAGCTGTGATAGATATACCCTCTCATTAACGAAATATGTATTGACCTTTCTGTATTTAGAAGCTGGACAAGGCCATGAAATCCGACATTGGGCTTTGTTTGGGGCTGTGTGGTCAAAGTCAGCTCCCTTGGTTCATCCTTGATCCCTGGCCAGGCTTTGGGTGGAACCAAGAGGAGAATGAAACCAGATTTCCCTGGCTAGAAGTGCTTTCAGTTTGTTCATTCAGCACTGTCAGAGCTGGGCCCTCTCACAGCGGGGTTGGAGCCTCACCTGTGGCTGGAGGCACCTGCAGGAATTCCCAGTGTCCGGGAGTGGCTCTGCAGCCCTTGGCTGTGACAGTTTCCCCCAGCTGCTGTGTGGATCTGGGCGATGGTAAAGCCTGAGGGGAACTGGGGCTGTCTCTTTCTTAATCACTGCAGCCAATCTTTGGTGGTGATGATTGGGTGCAGTGCTGAGCTGCTCCTTCTGTGATTCTTTGCAGTTTGTATTAAAATAAATCACACAGTTCCTGAACTTGGTGTCTGTGTCCTTGGTGCTGACCCTGCCCACCAGCAAAACAGATAATGTGGGGCCACAGAACCAAAGGTGCCTTGTGACACTGTGGGGCCTCGTGTGACCAAGGGGACTGGAGTGACATTGTGGGGCCTCATGGAACCATGGAGACACTGCAGGGACTCATATAACCAAGGGCCCGTTGTTTTCCTCTCCCTGCCCCAGCCCAGCTCTGTCTGGCCCTGCAGCAGGAACTGCAGGCACTGGAGGTCAGGGACAGCCACTGTGTGTCTGGAATGCTCAGCAGATGCTCAGCTCGGGCAGCTCCTGCAGCCCCAGGGCCAGCCCCACTGCCCAGCCCAGCAGCACAGAGTTGGCCCTGGGGCTCCTCAGGCAGCTCCTGCTGGCCCAGAGACAGGGCAGCCTCTGGCCAGGGCTCCTCTGCACAGCCACGGGCTCCTGCTCTGCTCCTGGCCCATGCCAGCTGCCCCCAGAGCCTTTCCCAGGGGAACACGTCTGGGCTGGCCTGAGCAGCCATTGCTGCAGCCACTGCCCTGCTGCCCAGAGCCCCAAGCTGGGGCTGCTGCTCTGCAGAGCACGGGGGCTGTGCTGCCCGGGGCCCTGGGCTGCCTCTGCTGGGCTCTGCTGCTCAGCCTGGCACACAGAGATTGGGAAGAGTTACATTCTGAAGGCTATGCAGCAGAAAAGAGAATTTATTGCTTCTGAAGATACAGTCTCCAGTTTTCCCAGGGCATTCTTGAGCTCCTGGTTCCTCAGGCTGTAGATCAGGGGGTTCAGGGCTGGAGGCACCACTGAGTACAGAACTGACACTGCCAGATCCAGAAAGGCACTGGCCCAGGCAGCTGCTGCCATGTGGGCACAAGCTCTGCTGCCCAGGAGGGTCCCATAGTGCAGGGGTTTGCAGATGGACACGTAGCAGTTGTAGCACATGATGGTCAGGAGGGAAACTTCTGCTGAAAAGAAAAATACAAACAAAAATACCTGAGCAGTGCATCCTTCATAGGAGATGTTGCTGGTGTCCCAGAGGGAATTGTGCATGGCTTTGGGGACAGTGGTGCAGATGGAGCCCAGGTGGCTGAGGGCCAGGTTGAGCAGGAAGAAGAACATGGGCGTGTGCAGGTGCTGGCCGCAGGCTACGGCGCTGATGATGAGGCCGTTGCCCAGGAGGGCAGCCAGGGAGATGCCCAGCAAGAGGCAGAAGTGCAGGAGCTGCAGCTGCCGCGTGTCTGCCAATGCCAGCAGGAGGAAGTAGCTGATGGAGCTGCTGTTGGACATTTGTGCTCTCTTGGCATGGGGATCTGCAAAAAAAGTAATCATGGAATAGTTGGGTTTGAAGAGGATTATAAATATCCCAGCCCAGCTTGGGGGCAATTTCCCCCCACTGCCTGCCCAGGGCTCTGCTGCCTGGAGATGTCCCTCTTCCTGTGAGGGAACTTTGCATAACTATTTCGAGTTTGGGTTTCTGCTGTTGATGAGTTACTGCTTCATTCTCAGCACTGCTGTCAGCCAGAACACTGGAGAGCCCAGAAGGAAAAGAGGGTTCCCTGTGCCCCAGAGCAGTCAGACCTGCAGGTCCCACACAGGTGCCCTTTGCTTATTACATCTCCCTATATTTCAGGGTGATTGCACTTCAAACATGCTTGCAAATAAAATGGACTTGCTGAAGTCTATAGATTCAAAGTCAATTTCTCTAAACTCTTCTATCTTTCCCTGTGCACCTTAGACACTTGGGGCCAGGGATTCCTTCCAACCTCAGCCACTTTGGGTGGGCTGGGGATGGCCCCAGGGCAGGGGGCAGTGTGCGCAGGGGCCCTTTGTGACACGGTGCAGTGTGGTCATAATGGCATGGAACGGGTGTCCAAGGACCCTTTGTGACACATGGTGACATAGGAGCTGGTGGTGACAAGACCACGCCACAGTGCTCAGAGCACGCAATGGGACATGACAGGACAGAGCGGTTCTGTGAGGAGCCCCCGCACAGCACACTCATTCGTGTCTGACCCGGAGCCTTTCCGAGGCATTATTCCTGCAGCTGGGCTCGAGGCCAGACCACAGGACTTGCTGACCCGTGGCCTTCCTGAGGCTTCTCTTCTGCAGGTGCCCTCGAGGGCAGACCTTGGGACTTGGTGCCCCAGAGGCATCTCCCATCCCTGCTGCCGGTGCCCTCGAGGCCAGACCACAATCCGTGACAGGAGTCTCCTGTCCTTGTGGCAGGAGCCCTCGAGACCAGAATGCAGGACTTGCTGTCCTGTAGCCGTATTGAGCCTTCTCTCTTGAAGGTGCCTTCCAGGCACAACTGTAGGACTTGCTGACTCTGAGGTTTTCCGAGGCATCTCTCCTGCAAGTACCCACAGATCCAGTCACTGACATGGAGCAGAGATGCCTGAGAGTGCCCAAGCTGGCCAGGGAGGAAGAGGAGGAAGAAGGCCCTGGAGCTGCCCCAGCACAGGAGACTGAAGAGGTGGTGCCACTCGAGCTGCCACAGGAGGGTGAGTGGCAGAGCTGGTGCCTGCAGGCAGCTTGGCATCATTGCATCCCATGGCATCCCATGGCATCCCATGGCATCCCATCCCATCCCATCCCATCCCATCCCATCCCCTGGGGATATGCCCATGGACAGGACGCAAGAGGGGCCGGGCAGACACCCCGCAGCAGCCGTGCTCCATCCCCTGGGGCATCCCGGGGCTGTCCCTGCCTGGGGAGCGCAGGGCTGGGCTGTGTTCTCCGGCCTCTCCCACAGCCCCTCAGCTCTGGCTGCGCTCGCTCTTTGCCAGATGCAGCCGTGGGGCGGACACAAGAGCAGGACCCTGCCCGTGGCCGCTTCCGCAGAACAGCGCAGGTACCTGCAGCCATCCCCACCTGGGCTGGGCCTGCTGTCACCACACTTGGAGCAGTCCACGGAACATCCCTGGCTTCTTGCCCTTCTCCCACAGCTGGTTTGCAAATTCATGAAGAGAATTCGGCAGGAAGAGACCAGCACCATGGGCACTGGGCTCAGAGTGTATTCGCCCATCTTCAAAACCAAGACCAGTGCTGCCCTGCTGGATATGCTCGTAGAGGAGGGTTTTTCCAATCCACAGCAAGTAAGCAGCCTGTGGCCAGGGTTTGATCCTCCCAGGAATTGCTTGGCCTCCCAAGCCACACCCGCTGGTCGCTGGAAGCCTTTGAGTCCATGGCAGTGTGGTGGGAAGGGAAGCACTTCTCTGGGGAAGCTGGGGAAACTGCTCCCTCTGGCAGCTTTCCAAGTCTCCCCGTGCCTTCTCCAGGTGCCCGCCATGGTCAGGTACATCCACCAGTGGCTCATGGCCAATCAGTTTGTAGAACACAGGCTGAACAGGACCCTGCTGGATCTCACCCAAGCACAGCCAGCTGACGTCGTCATGACGCTCCTGCGTGTGGCCCCATCCTGTGACAGGTATGGGGCCCACCTGCCCAGAGGGCTCAGGGCTCCCCAGCCCATCAGCCTGCACAGCCTGTCCCAGGTCTCTGACCAACAGAGACTTCCAGGGCCCTCTGGCTGCTCCCTTTGCCAGCCCTGGCATGTCAGTCCCCGAGCCTGCTGCCATGCTCCCTCACTGTCCTTCAGGGGCCTGTCCCCACAGGGCTGGGCTGCCTGGGTGCTGCCGGCGAGGGACAGAGGGCAGAGGCAGATCTGGCAGCCAGCTCAGGTCCCCACTGCTGCCCAGGCCACTGTGCTGTGTCTGAGACCCCCCTGAGACAGAGCTCTAACCCCACAGAGCTGCTCTGACCATGTGGAACAGCATCATGTGCTCGCCCAGGACTGCAGAGTCTGCGCTGCTGATACTCCTGGATGTGCTGGGGAGCTGGCCCGAGCACAGCACGTGCACCTCGGATGGGGACAAAACGGGTGTCTTTGTCCTGGCTGTGAGTTTCTGCAACTGGCCTTTGTTGGCCCCAAGGCCCCCTCTCCAGCAGCTCTCCATCCTCCTTCCCCCACTGCATCTCCCTGCCTCAGGCACGGGGCTGAAACCTGGCCTTGGGGCAGCTTCAGGGACACCAGGCCCGGTGCTCCCCTGGGTCTCTCCAGACCTCTCCTTCCCCTGCTTGGGCCCTGCTACACGGACACCTCAGCACTGAGCGCTGTTTCAGGGGGCTTTGTCCTTTGCAGGCAACTGTGGTGATGTGGAAGATCCTCCAGGTGCCCTGCGTCCCACATACAGTGACTGTGTATTTCCCCCGTCTCTTTGTGCATCTGCTCTTCCAAGTGTTCTTCAGCACTATGGATATGCCAGAGGAGGTCGATACCTTCTGGAAGGGATGCCAGCAGCAATATGGCCTTGCCACCAGCCCCAACAGGTGCTCCATCCTAGACCTCCTGTCCCTGCCACGTCCCTGGGCAGGAGCCAGTGCTCCCAGCGTGACCTGGGCTTTGCTCTGCATGCAGGTTTGCAGTGCGGACCCTTAAGTCCCTGCTCTGCCGAATGCAGCACGAGGATGTGGTGGTGGGAATGGAACGCAAGTGTGGCTGGGACACGCTGCTGTGTGCTGACACCCACCACTATGCCGTGGGTCTGCTGGCCAGGTGAGACCCCCTTCTCCCCACCGCCTCTGACATTTGTGCTTTGTGCCCGGGGTGCCCCACACAGTCCCTGTGGTCATGAACCAGAGGGCCTTGTCACTGACGAATAGCCAAGCAGAGTGGAAAAGGCTGGGAGAGGAGGGTGCCCATAAGGTGCCACCTCCCAAACAGGCCAGGGCCCCTTGCAGGATGCTGGGGAAAGACCAGACCTCTGTGAGTCAATCTTGGCAGAGATTTGTACCCCCAGCCCACAGTCTTGGTTACTTTTTCTCCTGCCAGGGAGATGTCCTGTGTCTCCATCCCCTTGTGTTCCCGGATCACTCGCTACCTGCTCCGGCTGCTCAGCACACAGGAGCCACGCTGGGAGCTGCCCGCCCTGGCGTTCCTTGTGGAGGTGAGCCTGATGGCCAGTGCTGCCTCGCTGAGCTGGTGAGTTTCTGCAACTGGCCTTTGTTGGCCCCAAGGCCCCCTCTCCAGCAGCTCTCCATCCTCCTTCCCCCACTGCATCTCCCTGCCTCAGGCACGGGGCTGAAACCTGGCCTTGGGGCAGCTTCAGGGACACCAGGCCCGGTGCTCCCCTGGGTCTCTCCAGACCTCTCCTTCCCCTGCTTGGGCCCTGCTACACGGACACCTCAGCACTGAGCGCTGTTTCAGGGGGCTTTGTCCTTTGCAGGCAACTGTGGTGATGTGGAAGATCCTCCAGGTGCCCTGCGTCCCACATACAGTGACTGTGTATTTCCCCCGTCTCTTTGTGCATCTGCTCTTCCAAGTGTTCTTCAGCACTATGGATATGCCAGAGGAGGTCGATACCTTCTGGAAGGGATGCCAGCAGCAATATGGCCTTGCCACCAGCCCCAACAGGTGCTCCATCCTAGACCTCCTGTCCCTGCCACGTCCCTGGGCAGGAGCCAGTGCTCCCAGCGTGACCTGGGCTTTGCTCTGCATGCAGGTTTGCAGTGCGGACCCTTAAGTCCCTGCTCTGCCGAATGCAGCACGAGGATGTGGTGGTGGGAATGGAACGCAAGTGTGGCTGGGACACGCTGCTGTGTGCTGACACCCACCACTATGCCGTGGGTCTGCTGGCCAGGTGAGACCCCCTTCTCCCCACCGCCTCTGACATTTGTGCTTTGTGCCCGGGGTGCCCCACACAGTCCCTGTGGTCATGAACCAGAGGGCCTTGTCACTGACGAATAGCCAAGCAGAGTGGAAAAGGCTGGGAGAGGAGGGTGCCCATAAGGTGCCACCTCCCAAACAGGCCAGGGCCCCTTGCAGGATGCTGGGGAAAGACCAGACCTCTGTGAGTCAATCTTGGCAGAGATTTGTACCCCCAGCCCACAGTCTTGGTTACTTTTTCTCCTGCCAGGGAGATGTCCTGTGTCTCCATCCCCTTGTGTTCCCGGATCACTCGCTACCTGCTCCGGCTGCTCAGCACACAGGAGCCACGCTGGGAGCTGCCCGCCCTGGCGTTCCTTGTGGAGGTGAGCCTGATGGCCAGTGCTGCCTCGCTGAGCTGCCTCCCAGCTCTCTGCCCTCTCGTAGCCACAGCTGCCCATGCCCTGTGCTGCTGCCTGGGCCCAGCCCTGTGCGGTTCTGGGCTCCTGCCGGCCAGGTCCCCTGACACTGCCCTGTGCCTTTCAGGTCCTCGAGTTGCTGGACTTGAGTGAACACGGTGCTAAAAGAGTCCTGCAAATCTTGTCCAGGCAGCTGCGGAGCGAGTGCAGGGAGAGGCATCACCTGGCACTTAGGGCCCTTCTTGAGCTCATTGATGATCCCTCGATGGTGAGAAGGGGGCAGCAGCTGAGGCTGTGCTGAGGAATGCAGTCACTTGGGCTTAGCTGGGCTTTGTGCACTGGGGCAGCTGCTCCCAGCTCTCCTGCCTCCCAGTTCAGCTGTCCAAGTGCTTCGGGACAGGCCTTTGGACTCTGGGCCCTGTGGCAGCAGGATGGATGGCGTTTCACAAACTTGTGTTCTGCATAGAGTGAAAAAATGTGGAGCCTGATGGAAAGTCTTGTGGAGCTCCTGTGGGATGCAGATGGAGAGATAGTCAGCATGACAGTCATGCTACTCAGCTTTATCATCTTGGACAACGACATGCTGATACCCAGTCCCATGGCACTGCAGCTGGTTGAGGCACTCCTGCCACTCTTTGATCACGTAAGGCTCGCTGCCCCCAGCCACGGCCACTGGGTGCTGCCCGGACACTTTGTGCCCTTTGGATTTGCAGGTGTGCACCAAGCTGAGCCCTGTGCAGCCGACGCTGAGGTCTTTTTATCTACATTTCATACAGGACTATAGCCAGGTGCAACTGCTCTCCATACTGCTCTTCCGAACATTGGTGACTCTTCCACAGAAAAAGGAAAAAAAGGCCCTGAAGTCACACCTGCACCAGAGCCTGCTGCCACTCTTCTTCCATTGCCACGATGAGAATCGGCATGTGGCAGAGGTGAGGACTTGTGGGCTGCTGCTCTCCCCCTGGCAGGGGGCTCGGCTGCCTCCTGCCCTGGCGCCTGCCGGGCTGCAGCCTCCTCCAGGCCTTGGCACAGGGACGCGGGTCCTGTGCCCAGGCTGTGGGGCCATCTCCACATCTCTGCTGCTCTCCAGGCCTCTCAGGGAACGCTGCTTTGTGTGGTGGAGTTCCTGAAGAGAAGCGATCTTGAAAAACTGGTGAAGGACAAGAAGCTGTGGAGGTTCACTGAGTGCCTGGTAAGGATGGGCTGGAAGCCCCAGCCTCAGCCTGGAGAAGGCCCCTGAGCACGGTGCTCAGTGTGCGGGGCTGGCAGCTGTGCCCCTGCCCGCCGCTGCACCCAGAGGCCGCGCGGGCTCTTCTCCAGGCTCCTGTGGGCCCGAGCCGGGGGCCGATGGAGCCGCGGTCCGGCGGGGCTGCGGGCCGGGCCGGTACCACGGCTCCCCGGGCAGCAGCCGGCCCTCTGCCCCCTGCGGAGCCCGGTGCCAGCGGCTGCTGGCCGCACCTCAGGGCTGTGCGGGCAGGGGAGGCCGGGGCTGGGCGCAGGGAGCGCCCGCCAGAGGGGCTGAGCCCGCGCCAAGCCTGCTGCCGCTCCCTGCAGCTGGCAGGTGACAGGAGCAGAACGGCCGAGCACCTGCGCCGGGCCCTGCCGTACCTGCGGAACCCACAGGAATCCCTTCGAGAGGAAGCCATCAGGTTCATCGGTGAGCCACGAGCCCGGGCTCCCTCCCCGCCCCGCTGCAGCTCGGCCCCAGCCCCGCCTGCTGCCCAGCCCGGCGCCGTCCAGCCCGGCGCCCTGGAGCCCCGCCTGGCCTGGGCGCTGCTGCCGCCCTCTGGCAGCCGTGCCCTTGGGCGGCAGCAGGCGGCAAGGGCCCGGGCTGAGCCCTGCCGAGCCAGCGGGGCGTGTGGCCCCAGCGCTGGCAGGGAGCTGTGCCGCTGGCACCGTGACAGGCTCTGTGTTCCCAGGGATGGCCGGGCGGCACCTGAGGGGGAAGAGGGAAGAGCTCCAGTTCATCTGCAACAGTGAGTGAGGGCAGCGGGCTGGCAGTGGGGGCTGGCAGGGGGAGCTGCGAGCCTGCCTCGGCTGCGGAGGGCTCTGCTCCCTGTGCGGACGAGGGGCAGTGTGGGCAGAGCACACAGAGATTTCAGGGCCATTGGGGGATTCGTGGCCAGCAGCTTCGAGCTGATCCCGTTGCTCCCTGCTCCCTCCTGGCCATGGCTAGAGTGGGCTGGGATGGTCCTGGCAGGGGCCTCTCCTCGGGTCCCTGCAGATCTGGGATCTGACCATGGCTCTGTTCTGCTCTCTTTCAGCCCTTGAAGGTATGGGAAATGACATCAGCATCACCGTTGGAAACCTGGCAATTCAAACATTGTATGTCCTCCAGGCAGTAGAGAGAGGTCGATATTCCATCTTCGACAACCTGCATAATCAGCTCCGCAGGGCATGGAGAACACGGCCTCATCTGTCTGGGCTCGGCTGGCTGTGCTGCCGGAGCTCTGCAGAGAGCTGATCCCAGAGGCTCTGTCCACCTGAGCCAGCGGGAATTTTTGATTTTTTTAACATTGTTATTTCGTTCTTTTAGTTCTGTTTTAGCATATAAATATAGGATGTGTTGTAATAGACAGACTCCCTGGAGCTCTCTTTTGCTGCCCAAGGTCTGCAGGGCATAGGGGAAGAGGGGGAAGAGGGTGCTTTGGCTCAGCAAGCTACCCAGACAGTGTAGCAGGGAAAATAGCCAGAAGCCCCTTGGCCTTTGGTGGTTCTGCTGAAGCCCTTGTGCTGCCAACAGAGCGGGTGGGCAGAGGCTGGAGCTGCAGGGATGCCTGTGAGAGCAGTGCCTGGAGATGGCCACAAGCCCTGTCCCAGGCAGGAACCGCCACCCGTGTCCTCCTGCCCATGTGGTGCTGGCTGCATTGCTGAGGGCTCCCAGGTGCCTCTGGATGGGGCTCGTCTGGAGCTCCTGTGGGGCTGCGGCGCTGCTGCCGGGCAGGTTGGCCGGGCTGGGGGAGACCCTGAGGGGATGGGGCCACGAAGGGATGAGGGGCTGCGGAAGCCCTGACAGGACAAGGCAGTGGGAAGGCACGAGGGGGATGGGTGAGGGACTGGGTGGCTGTAACGCTGGCCCGGGGATGGGGGTGGGTTGGAGACAAAGAGACCACTCATCCTGATTTTCATGTGGCAGACAGAGAGCCCTTCCTTATAAAGGGCCTTTATTCTCAAGCCCTTCCTTATAAAGGGCCTTTGAAAAACCAAGTCTGGAAAATGTCATTGGTCTGACCTCAATGCCCCTTCAGATTCTGGCCAGTGAAATGCTGCAGCCTTGGGAGAGATGTGACTGGGGGAGGCCCTGTCAGTCACAACAGGGGCTGGGGCATTCACACAGTACAAGCCAGCCTTGCCTGTGGCACACGGCAACAAGTGCAAGGCACAGCTCCGGGTGCTCCCCATGAACCTCAGCTCTGGGAGCACTGTCTGCCCCAAGCTCCAGGGGCTGCAGTGGGAGCCCGGCTGGGCTCTGCCCTGGGGCCATCCTGCAGGGACAGCTGGAAACAGGGAGCATTCAGCTGCCACAAACAGCCAAGCCAGGGCTGCAGGGCAGCTGCTCCAGCCCGGACTGCACTGCTGTGTGCTGTGCTCTGGGGCTGGGGCTCCCCGCACAGGGGACTGGACTGGAGTGCCAGAGGAGACAGAGAAGATTCAGCCTAACTGAGGTGGGTGCGTGGGCTGGGAAGAGTGGGGAGGCTCAAGGGGATTCACAGAGCTCATCCTGCTGCAAGGATGAGGAAAAGAGAGTGGGAACTCAGCAGTGAGGAGAGCTGAGGGACGGAGAGCAGCTCTGAATGACGCTAAAATCCCACACATCCTCAGAGACATTGCTGCTCCTCAGCAAGTGTCAGGATATGTCCCTAAGCCTGAGGCCTGGCCTTCCTCATGGTGAGGGGAATCAAGGAAGGCAACAGAGTGATGGAAACTGCGATGGGCTAGGAATTCACTGGGGGAAAAGAGGGAGCAGCTGGGAAGTAAAAGGCAGGTGGGGGAGAGAACTGTTCAGAGAAGAGCTGAACTACAGCTTAAGGAAGCTGAGAAATGTCATTTGGGGTCATCCCAGATTGATTTCATTTCAGAAGCTATTGAAAAAGTTTAATTTTGGGAGGTGTCAGTTTTCCCTTAGAGGTGTACACTCTGCAAACTCGAGCTGTGTTGGCAAAATGCTCAAGCAAGTCTGTGCTGCAGGTGACACCATTTCTTCTTTGGCTGATTGCGGCCCGGTGACAAGCAAAACCAGCTCAGATGGTGGCCACCAGTGCTGGGCAGAGCAGCTCAGCTCCAGCACAAGGGCTGTGTGTTCCCATCTGATGAGCCCTGGGCATGACACAGGCAGGACAAAAAAGTCTGGGTTCCTTTGCTTCTGATGGCCAAGGCATGTGTGGAGCTGTAACTTACCAGGGCCCTGCATCACAGTGTGCCTGTGGCTCTCTCCCTTCTTCTAGGTCAGATGAGTGTCCTGCATCCAAGGATGAGAGAACACCTCTTCCAATGAGGCCTTTCCACGTCCAGCAGGGATAAACACCGCCTGATCAGATCGTGGCACTCTGGACAGAGAAACCAGAAACCACCGGTCAGTTGGAGAAGGCTCCTGTTGGCTTTGCCCCACTATTCCCATGCCCACTCCATGCTGGATGTGCTCAGAGCGGGGCCTAAACTTTCCCATCAATTCCCTGTTTTGGAGGAGAGCAGGAGCGGCGGGCATGAGGCAGCCCCGCCCGGGGCCTGGGGCGGGCCGGGGGCATGGCCCGGCCCGGCACTGGAAAGAGAAACTGGGAGAGGAGGGGACGCCGGGAAAGGGAGAGCGGGAGACGTGCGGGACAGCGGGACAGCGGGAGAGGAGAAGGGAATCGCTAGAATTGCTTCCTTTGCTGCTGCTGCTGCTGCTGCTGCTGCTTGTAAAGCTTATTCTTTTGCTGCTGCTGCCGCTGCTGCAACTGAAGCTCCGGGGCCGTTTGTCCACGTGTCCGTGTGTCCGTTGCCCGCTCGACCCCGCCCCGAGCCCCACGCTCCATGGGGGCAGCCCCTGAGCCTCTCCAAACACGGGAACTTTGCCGTGTTCAGCCAAGACCCAGAGTCTGGATGGCACAGGAATCCCCTTGGCTGCTGCTGTGCATTGTCCCTGCTGAGGGTCAAACACTATCAGAGCGCATTCCCTGAATGCAGAATTTGTACCTGACCCAAGCAGTGCACTTACCTCTCCAGCATTGCTGTCCAGGAAACCAGGGGAAGCCAAACTGTGTGTAGGTCATGGTATTTTACAATGTCTAAAACTTGCCAAATCATGGATCTTAGATATGGCATCTCTTTGGAATTAATGGGATGGACAAGTAATGCAAGATGGAAAAGGGGACCATAAAATTAAATAGAGAAAAACATCTTGAAGTGGTTCAATTTTCATTTCCTTTCTTAAAAGCTCTTTCAGTTTTTCCATAATCTTCTCCTCAGTCCTGTTTGCTTTTTCCAAGAACCTTTCCTGGAGAACGAGGTGCAGCTTCTGTCACAAATTGTGCCACCAACTGCAGCTTCTCTTGGCTTTCCACACCATGCGTGTGGCATGACTCTTGCAGCAAAAGCAGGACAAATATTTGAAGCTCTCAAGGAGATGACTGAAAGAATGTGAAGAGGAGAAATGCATTTCTCTGCGCTGCAGTATTCGTCTACCTGAAACCCTCCTCCATTTCCTCCCCATCCCTGGATCTGGTGGTGTCAGTTCTGTATTTGGTGGTGCCTCCAGCCCTGAGTCCCCTCATCTACAGCCTGAGGAACCAGGAGGTCAAGGCTGCAGTGTGGAGACTGATGACTGGACATATTAGGAAGCACTAAACTGATAGCCAAGTTCTGCAAATCACTTGCAATAAAAGTCATCTTTGATAGCTTTGTTGGTTTGGTTCTTTGATTTCCCTGTCTTTTTGTTTTTTAAATATTCTTCCTAAAGCTAGACGATAGTTTCTGCCATTTCTGTCTTTGTTTCTCTCCACCTTCACTGTGGCCCCAGACTGTGAGCATGAGGAGCTGTGTTCTCAGTGGTGTTAAACGAAGTAGAGGATCTCCAAGCAGAGTTTTCTCCAGAGATCCCTCTTTTGCTGCCTTCTCTGGAGCTGCAGCAGCAATGTCTGAGCTCCAAGGGTGGTTTCAGGGAAACCCAGAATCAGCAAAGTTGAAAAGGACACTGGAGATCAAGTCTGGTTGGGCCAGAGTAGAAGGAAACGGGAGGGCAGACAGCTGGGCTCATCTCTCTCCCAAAGACAGTTCAGCGAACTGGTGCAGGCATCATCGCTGCTGCCCAGGTGTAAGATAGAGAGGTTGAGGAGTCTGATAAGAAGACACGATGGCAGTTCACCCAGAAGTTTTGGCAGCTTTCCCAGAAGCGTTGGCAGCCTGCCCAGAAGTTTCCACAGCACTTGCACGTTCTTCAGAGATAGATTCAACAGGTTCAGAGGCCCCGTTTGCACCCCCCCATGAGTGACCGATATCAGCCCCAAGTCTTCGACCGCATCCCACTCTGCTTTCCATTGTTTCAATGCCTCAAAGAGCAATCCTCATGTAACAGCTAAACTGATAGTGCCTTCATTTCTTGTCCTGATAATTTCCCACAATCTGTTCCCGACTTTTGTCCATGCCTTAATACTAAATGCAGCACCAGGATCGGTGCCAAAACCCTGAGTCCAACTCCCCTTCTTTCCTAACAAAACTTTCCATGTAGTTAAGACAGTCTCTTCCTCTTGAAATAAAATATTTCCCATTATTAGTAGTTGGTGGCTCACCTAATTCCAGGTGTCTTGATAGAAGAAAATCAGGTCCGGACCTCATGAGCTGGCAGCAGGGCCGGCAGAGGAGGAAGAGAAGGGAGGCAGAAGGTGCCCAGCTCTGGGAGTCCTGGGCAGGCTGCTGAGATTTCAGCTGTCCTGAGGGCAGCAGAGCCCAAGAATTTAACCCTTCCTTAGACAAAGAATACTTTGTGAAACACGAATCCTTGATCTGAAAGAGAAGAGAGACATCCTGGGACGTGAGATGTCAGGAGAAGATTGGAAAGAATCCTAGGTGGGAAGCGATGATGGAGTGGCCTTTGGCTGGGCTTTTTCTTGTATAGCCATAGACTGAACCAATTTTCCTGTAACACAGAGACTGCATTTAGGGGGATGCAATGGCTTGAGCCAAGAGAGTGACCTATTGCAGTGATTGCCAGTGCAGGAGTGAGAGTGACCTGCTGCAGTGACGCCATGTGAGGAGTGAAATTAACAGAGAAAGATGAGGAGGGTGTGGTGGTGCCCTCTGGCTTCAGGGAAGAAGCAGATCTCTGTTCTCAAGACCCTCAGCCCAAGGGGAGGTGAAAGTGGGGGGGGGGACTGTTTTTCCAAAATGAGAAAAACTGTCATTCTTTGGTACTTGGCAAAGCATCTTTAAAAGGAACCCTACAAGCAGTCTTGGTCCATGGACAGTGGTGAGAGCATGGAAGGAGGAGGTCACAATGGCAGATTTTCTCCGGGCAGTGCCATGTGTGACATGGAAACAGAAGGAGTTTCAACTGTGTTTCCTGTGGAAGACTATGGTACAAGAGAGACTCCTCTCTCCCTCTCTGAACTGAGAATTGATTATCTGAGAAGTGGCAACTTGACTGAGAATTCAAGGTTTTGTCTCACTGTGCTTTGGTGGAAATTGGGTGGAGGGGAGAAGGAATGTTTTGGAAGGTTTTTGTCTTGAATTTTGTGTGTTTCTTTTATTATAGTTGTAGGTTAATAAAGTTTTTTCCTTTATTTCTAAACTTGGCCTGCTATTCTCTGTTTCTGGTCACATCTCACAACACCCATTTGAGAAAAATGTATTTTCATGGGTGCAGTGGCATTGTTCCAGCACCAACCCATGACATAGAGAAAGGCCAGAAGGGCAGGGAAGACACCAGGAATTGGTCACATTTTCTCCTGTCACAGCTGTGACTCAGGGAATAGGATGAAACCTGGAAAGGCTCAGGCACATTAGTGACCTCCTGCTGCCTAAGGAAAGAAAGAGAAATGAAGACAATTTGTTCTTTTTTGGGTTGTGTGTCGGGGTCCGCTGTTATGTGTCTCTGCCCCGAGACGGGGAAAGGTCAGTTCAAAAAAGACACTGAGTGAACCAAGAAGGTTGGGAAAGCTGGATATACAAGGATTTACAAGGGGAAGCTTGGAGTAGAAGATGTGCCTGTACTCATGGTGAAGGAATATCCTGTTCTTGGATGAAACTCCCTAAGGGAAGGATCCCTTAAGAGAAGATGGATCCCTGCTCTTGGAGATACTAAAATTTTGACTAGAAATTGGGTAACCTGAACTGCTGGGCCCTGTTTGGAGCAGGTTTTTGGACTGGTTACTTCAAAAGAGGATATCCAATCTAAATATTCTCAAGTTTTATGTAAAGGGTTCTGTCCAAACTGGGTCACCAAAATCTTCCTCCAGAGCCAGGGGATGTGGAATTTTGGGTATAAAATCCAGTGGCTTCACTGAATATTCCTCCCTTTTTTTTTGAACTTTAAATATTTACCACAAACAGAAGAAGAAAGGCACCAGAGTAGACCCCAAATGTTTTAAAAAAATCAATGATTCTATTTTTTTTTTCTGTTTCTCCAGTCTCCATACTTTCTCTCTACTATCCTTCATTTTCCTAGGAATTTCTCAGCACCCACTGTCTCCTTTTTCTATCCAACACACCTTTAAACTTTAAAGACTTTGAAAAGCAGCATTGAAGTCTCCTGGCTGGTGTTAGTCTCCCTCCCCTGGTGTTTACACATATTTTGGGTTTGGGTGTCCCAGGACATGCATTCCTGAAGATTACAAATTACTTTGTGCTGTTCCTGCTGTCTCCTGGAATAATTTCAGCCCAGCCATAGCTGGAACAGTTCATGTAAAAACATTTATTATCCATTTACCATTGTCACTCTACTCTTTGACACGACTCTTTCTTCATCCTTATGGATGGAGAAAATGTGCTTTCTACAAGGGGATAGAAGGGAATAAAAACTCTCCTCTAAAACTCCATCCAGAATGTGCATATGAGGAGGAAAAAAATGCCTTAAATATGTTTTTTATCTGTCTAAGCTTCGCCAGACCTAGTGTCTTTTCCCAACCAGTCATTTCAATCCATGAAGACATAACAGAGGAATACTGACCTCATTTTCTCTGCGGATGAATATGTGGATATTTTTATTTAGTCTTGCAAGATAAAGAAGAGTCATTAATTAAATTCTTCCTGTGGAGAAACTGAGGCACAGGAGAAGACTGGGATTCATCTGCATCAATTGGGGTGTCTGCAATTTATTTATTTTAATTTAATTATCATCAATTAAAGAAGATCCAATCAACAAACTGAATAGAGTTTAGAGTGTGAATCACCTGACAAATGCATGTCTGGTTTAGGGTGAAATAAATCACAGAATGGGTTGGGTTGGAAAAAACCTTCAAGATCATCCAGTTCTCTACAGCCTGAGGGTGATTCAGCTGCCTTGGCACTCAATTTATTGAAACTTTAGTCAACCAATCCATGTATTTACATATTGCTGGTCAACAGGACAGGGAGCCAAGAGGAGCCCCATTCCCTCCTACAGCCCATTAGACACTTTGAGACACCTAAAACAGGTCCAGGAACCAAAGGCCAGGCCAACGTGGTGACTCCACACATCACCTCTGCAGCCAGGATGGACCTGGGAGATCACCCAAATCATGGAATTACAGAATTGCAAAGGTTGGAAAAGTGCTCTAAGTTCATCCAGTCCAACTGTCAACACCATTAAACCTTGTCCTCATCCACAGCCCCTCTGAACACTTCCAGGGATGGTGACTCCACTACTTCTCTGGGAAGCCTGTTTCAATATTTGACAATGTCAATTAAAATGCCCAGATTTTAGTGCCTGGAATAATTCTCCCAAGGTTAACTCTGGTGCCTAAAGATACTGAAATCACATCATCCAGCACTGGGGGGAACGTGCTGTTCACTGTCCCCTGGGATACTTGATGGAGCTCTGGAAAGAGAGGAAAACAGCTGGAAAAGGAATTGTCCAGCTCTTGGTCACTCATTACAGTAATGGCTTGAGGAAGAACTTAAAAAGGAGAAAATGAGGCTCAGGGGAGACCTTATTGCTCTCTACAACCACTGAAAGGAGGCTGAGTGAGGTGGGGGTTGGTTTCTTCTCCCAGGAAAGAACAGCATGAGGAGAAAGGGCCCCAAGCTGTGACAGAGCATGTCCAGGTTGGATAATACGAAAAATTTCTTCACTGAAAAGATGGTTAAGCATTGGAATGGACTGCCCAGGGAAATGGTGGGGATATCATCCCTCTAGTGCTCAAAAATGAGTAGGCATTGCACTTGGTTTGTGGATGTGGTGGTATTCAGTCAAAAATTGGACCTGATGATCTTGAAGGTCATTTCCAACCTGAAGGATTCCATGAGAGCAGAACTGCTCCAAAGCCTCCAGCTCCCTGGTAGGCTGTGGCTCTGTGTGTGGCTGTCTGGGCTGTGAGCACAAGGCACTGGATGTCTGTTTATTTGTACTATTTATTTTTAAAATTATTTCTGTGCCCAGCATCTGGAAACACGCCATAAATAAAACACAGCAAAGTCTCTAAATTTTGCTGCTATTCACAGGCAAATGTGAATAGCCCTCTGCCCTCCCTGCACTGTCACAACAAACCTCTGTAAATAACATCCCCAGCTTGCTGTCAGTGCCATAAGACATTGCAGAGCAAATGCAGCCTCCTGCCATCTTCTGGAGGAGAATTGGCAGGAGTCACCGACACCAAAAATGCAGATCTGCACCTCCAGGAGAAACTGCCCAATGAGGAGAGTGGAGCACAGGAAGAGCAGACCCTCTTCTATTTGGGGGTTGCCACATGACCTCTAAAGACAATTCTATCTCCAGCTGTCTTCCAAATGGCTTTGAACAAGGCTCCAAGAGGGAATTTTTTATGTGGGGCATTTCCCTAAGGAACTAAAATCTGTCATGACATGCAGCACAAAATATAAATCCACACACTGGTTCAGGCTGGGTTACAGGTTCAGCCTAAAGTCCAGCCTCTTCCACTCTGCACCAGCACTGAAGATGTGATTGGGGAGAGATGCCTCTGCTTGAATTAAGGTGCCAAGGACATCATCAACCAAAGTCAACAACAGGGATTTTATTTAACAATAATTGGGGGCTCGAGAAATTGAAAAAATAGGAGACAGGAGAGTGAGAAGGAAAGAGGGGGAAAGCAAGTGTACGGTGGGGTGGGGGCAAGATCAAACAGTGGGCAGTATAATACTCTTGTCTCCAGCAGTGTCCCACCGGTCCTGCCTCACCCTGTGCTTCTCTGCACTGGGGTCCCAGTGGTTCTTGTGGAGCTGAGGACCCCGGGTCATTCATCCAGGGTTAACACCTTTCTCACTCTATTTTAAGGGCACCCAGGGAGGCACTTTCCTACTTGCCCTGTGAAAGCAGAATGAGTTTGCCTTCATTTACCTGAAATGCTGAGGCCCAAGGAGCATTTCTCAGCTCCTAAACACCCCCTCCCTGGGGACAGGGTGGGGATGCAACCCCACAATGCAGCCCAGGCCCAAACTCAGCTTCTGTGGAGTGCACAAGGCAGCGCTGCCATCCTTCCTCAGCCGGCTCTCCCTGACCAGGCTGCCTTGCTGTTGGCTTGGGGATGAGGGGCTGGGGCCAGCAGCAGGACCCACCTTTGGCAAGTGGTTGCCTTGGCCACCATCCACCCATTCATCGGTGTGTACCCAGGGTTTGTCACCCAGTGCTGCCGTTGCCTCCGGGAGCTGCCGCTGTCCCTGGGAGCTGGGCGTCCTCAGGGAGAGCCGGTGTCTTTGGGCATCATCCTGCTGCTGGCCCCGGGCTCACTCCTCTGGCTGCCCCTGAGGCAGCTGAAGGAGAAAAGGCGGTGCAGAGCCCACCGGGCCGGCTTGGCCATGGAGCGCCGTGGCCGTGGGGCCGGGGGCTGCGGGACGGCTGCGCTGCCAGCGGGGCCAGCAGGAACCCTGCGTGCCAGGGGCTGGGCAGGCACCGGGCAAGCTCCTGCCGGTGGCTCATGGCCACAGGGCTTTTCCTGGGGAGGGGCGGCCTGGGCACGGCCAGCCTCCATGCCTGCTGCGTCCGCCTCGTCCATGGCATGGGCAGGTGAGGCACAAACCTCAAACCCCTCTGCCTCTTCGGGCAGTGCCAAGGGGAAGAGGCTCGCTGTGCCCCTGGTCACTGAGGTCACTGTCTGGAGGAGTAGGTGCTGCCTCTAACTCTTCGTCTTGTGGCGGGAGTGACAATGGGCTCTCTATCTCTCTGTCCCTCTCGGGCCGGGGGCTGCGGAACGGCTGCGCTGCCAGTGGGGCCAGCAGGAACACTGCGTGCCAGGGGCTGGGCAGGCACCGGGCAAGCTCCTGCCGGTGGCTCATGCCCACAGGGCTTTTCCTGGGGAGGGGCGGCCTGGGCCTCCATGCCTGCTGCATCCACCTCGTCCACGGCATGGGCAGGTGAGGCGCAAACCGCAAACCCCTCTGCCTCTTCGGGCAGTGCCAAGGGGAGAGGCTCGCTGTGCCCCTGGTTGCTGAGGTCGCTGTCTGGAGGAGTAGGTGCTGCCTCTAACTCTTCATCTTGGTCTTGTGGCGGGAGTGACAACGGGCTCTCTACCACTCTGTCCCTCTTTCCTGCTGCTTCTTGTTGCACCCACTCCTTCAGAAGCTCATTCAGCAGAGTTTCCAGGCACGGTAAGTCCTCAGAGGCAGAGCCCAAGTCTGCCAACAGCTCAGGAGACAACAGCTCTGAGCAGTTTTGTGCCTCTCCTGTGGTGTCTTTGGCCAAACTGCAACCGCTGTGTGGCACCGAGGGGTCTGCAGCTGGTTCCAGGGTGGCACTTGACGGATCCCTGAAGATGCAGCTGGATGTCATTGGGGCTTTCTTCACTGCTCATGGAGGAGGAGATGTCTCCAAAGAGCTCTGAGTACATTTTCTCTTCCTCCCGCTTCTCTAGCTCCTCTCTCTTTTTGTGCGTAATTTGCGGCAAATCATCAAGCCCCATGCACAGCTGCTTGTGAATTGCAGCATGCTTGGCTGGCTGACAAGTTGCCCTTTCCTCACAGAAGCCTCCAGAGAAAGGAGAAGCTGAGAAGCCTGAGCTTTCCTCAGGCTCTGATGTGAGAAAAAGCTTGCTGTGGCCCTCATCCCAGAGATCTCCAGCCAGGGCAGAAGCTTCTGCCTCTCCCTTGTTCTCCTTCAAGAACAGGGCAAGCCACAGACTCTGCAGGTCTTGGTCCCACTCTCCTGCAGCCTGTGCTTCTGGGAGCTCTTCCTCCTCCTGCTTTTCCTCCAGCTCCTTTGCAGGAATGTCCCAGGGCTGCGAGTTTCCAGAGACAGCATTCTGCTCTGCCAAGTGGGCATGGGACAGGAGCTCAGAGCACTTTGCTGCCTCTTCTGTGCAGCCTTTGGTTGAGCTGGAAGCACTGGGCAGCTCCTGGGGCTCGGCATCCACATCTTGGTGGGCATTTGACTGTTTGTGAGTGCAGGTGGATATGATAGAACTGTCTTCTGGCAGGTGTGGGCTGAGGCCTCCAAAAAGGTCATTGTAGATATTGCCACCATGCTGTTCCTGCACCTCAAGGACCCCCTCTTTCGCAGAGCACCCCAGGTGCTTCCAAGCCGGCTGGACCCCAGTGCGGAGCGGAACGCCATGTGCAGGTGTCACGGGTGGCAGGTGATGGCCCTGCCTTGCTGCTGACCCCTACAGAGCCCTTCCATTCTGCTCTCCAGGGAAGGTGTTCCCTGGGCTCTGCCCACAGCCAGAGTGCCCCATGGAGAAGGTGGCACACGCTCTGGCTGGCCCCTGGCCATGGGGCCCACAGCACGTGCTGTGCCTCTGGGAGAGGATCCAGAGGCTGCTGCTACAGGTGCTGCTGGCAGAGGGGGCAGCTTGACCCTGCCACTGGATGCTCTGGACATTTGACCACTGAGCTGGCCTGGAGGTGCCAGTGACAACTGAGGGCCGTGGAGAGGTGGCAAGTCCGACAGGGACAATCTCTGTGGCCCGGTGACACTGCTGCGGGGCACTGAGTGCCCGCCCTCCTGGCTGCCCCTGTGTGTGCAGGACCTGGTGGGGCTCCATGACCGGATGGGGAACAGCGTCGGCCTGTCCCCAGGGATGGGAGTGATGGTCATCCAGGTGACCTGAGGTGCCGCCTGGGGCTGCCTGTGGGTCACCTGTGGGAAGCAGGAGGAGGCACGGGATGGAGGCGGCTGTGTGGGCATGGTGTCCCCCACGTGCCTGCAGGCCCGGCCCTGGCCCCAACGCAGGTTCTGGCCAGAGCAGCCAGGCTGGGCCGGGTTCCCAGCTGGGCTGGCTGTCCCTGGGCCATTGCTGTGCCTGGGCCATCCCAGCGCTGTCCCCTGCACAGAGCATGGCCTGGTGCGAGGCCTGGCTATCCGTGTCCCAGGGCTTCCCCCAGGTCCCACTACAGGCTGTCCCTCCATCCCTGTCCCTCACCTGGCGCCTCCGGTACAGCAGTGGCTGCCCCTCACAGGGCTGCCCGTGGGCATTTGTCTCCTGCTTCCATGACATTGTGGGAGTGCTCTGGTGAACACTGGCCACGATCACCCAGGGGAGCTGCTGCCTCCAGAGAAGCTGCTGCCTCCTCAGAGAGCTGCTCTCCTGGGAGTGGCCACTGCAGGGATTGGCAGCCCCAAGGGTCGTGACATCGACCAGTGTCACAATGGCCTCTGGGCACGATGTCACCGAGGGTCACAAAAGCCTGGTGGGCACGACCGCCTTTCTCCCAGAGGCCTGGGATCCATGCTGATTCCCCTGGACACAAAGGCCTTTTTAATGCCTTTGCCCCTCACAACTTTGCCTACTCTTGTTCCTCTCTCAATGTTCTGTGGCTCTCTCTTGTCCCACCTTGTGTTCCTTCCCTGAACATCCCCAAGGAAGCCTTGTGCCAAAATGCCAAAGGACTTTTCCCACCCAGCCCTCCATAGGTCCCAGCCCTCGGCCCTGACCTCCTATATAATAATCACCAGAGAGGCAAA
The DNA here is from genome assembly GCF_017590055.1 of Onychostruthus taczanowskii. NCBI lineage: Eukaryota > Metazoa > Chordata > Aves > Passeriformes > Passeridae > Onychostruthus > Onychostruthus taczanowskii. Next base: position 23,033 of record NW_024501671.1, read on the forward strand.
AGTTCCATTTGAACTTAATCTGGAGGCTGCTGTGAAAGTCTATAGAAAGCGTGGTTTTTAAAAAAATATTAAGAACAAAGGAGGGCCAAGGAAAATGTTCATTCTTTATTTGATTGGGAGGGCTGGGGAGCGTGGAATTGTGCTCAGGAATAACCCAGGGGCATCCTGGAATTCTGTGTCAGCCATAGTGTGGCCAGCAGGACCAAGGCTCTGATTGTCCCTCTGTGCTGGGCACTGGTGAGGTCACACCTCGTATCCTGTGCCCGGCTTTGAGTCCCTTTACCCTGTGCTTACATTTAATAAACATTACCATCTCCTTGGGTGGTAATGCAGTTATCTCAGGGAACCAAAAATGGGGAGAGGACGAATGGCCTGCAGAAAGAATTATAGCGTATCATGACCCAGCAGCGTGGGCTCAGGATGGATCATGGGGACATAGAACCCCGATTTACTTGCTGAATCAATTGATAAGGCTTCAAGCAGTAGTAGAGGTGGTGTCAAATCACACTTCTGATGCACTGACGTTGCTGGCCAGGCAATATTCACAAATGTGGGCATTTGTGTCCCAAACCAGGATTGCCCTAGACTATCTGTTAGCAGAAGAAGGGGGAGTTTGTGGGAGATTTAATGAGTCTGAATGCTGTGTGGAAATTCATGATCATGGAGAAGCTATCACAAAACTTGCAGAGGAAATCAAAAGGGTGGCACACGTGCCAGTACAAAAATGGAATTCAGTCTTGGAAGCAGATTGGTGGGATAAACTCTTTGGGGGTGTTTGGTGGAAAAAGTTATGGTTTATGTTGTTATGTTCGGTTTTGGGACTCTTGTTTTTGCCTTGCATGATTCCGTGTTTTATTAGGCTAATTCACTCAGTGATTCAAGGGATGCAAATTACAACAGTGCCCCTAGATCTGGAATCAGCAGTGAAAGAAAAACCAAAATCTATAATACTAACAGTCAAATCAACACGTGTTAAAGAAAAAGGAGCTGAGAAACTGCGGGTCAGACCTAAAGAGATTGCAATAGCCCAAGAAATGCTAACCAAATTTGAAAGAGAGTGTGAAAAACTGGAGGCAGTGAGAGAAATGTTGGAAAGGTTTGAAGCTGAAATAAAACAACAAGAAAATCCAAATTATGGGGAATATAAGGAATATCAAGGTACAGCTTTCTGAAATAAAGCACAAATCAATGAACAAGAAAAGAAATGGGGGAATTGTGATAAATAGGTGTGATTCGTGCTGATAAAATTGAAACAGTAATCAATATTGATACAGTAATTAATATTTGGAAATAGTGAAATAGTTAAAAAGTGTAATGCCAGGAAAGAAAGGGAGAGGAGGGGTCCCACCCCCCGCCTAGTGCAGATGTTCAAAACAGGAAAAAGCAAGAGATAACCATTACCAAAATTAACAGAAAGAATGGAAAATTTGGATTGGGACCCAGGAAAATGCTCACTATATGAGATTTATTGCTTTGATGCTGGAACATAATATTGGCTTATATTATACTAGCTTTGCTTTGCATTATACCAGCTTAGTGAGCATGTGTAATCCAAAAGGTGAATCAAAGGACATCAAGAAAGAGGAGAGGCCTTCATCAGGGATGACCCCCAAAGAGAGTGGTGCGACCACCTAAAATGGTGGAGCATGCGTGGTAAAGGTGATGGTAAGGGTGGAGATACAAAGTGTGACGAATCGAAAATGGGAGGAGATGGCGATGACACACAGTATAAAAAGGGGAATTTTGGGCTTGGAAATTCGTACGTGAGGTGGCAAGGGTTCAAGGACCCTGCCCTCTGTACCCTGCGCGGTGAATCTTGCTTAAGCGCTATTATCAGAAAAAAAATTATTCCTTATCATAACCAAATTATATTATTAATATTTTGAGTGTATTCAATTTTATAAACTTTTAAGCTACTTCATTAAAAATTGCTACTACATTTCATCTCATTGAGCTTCTTTTATGATGGAATAATTGGGCAAATATAACAGAGCAAAGCGTTGGCATTTGGGCACACTATTCTTGGTTTCTCTGCTCAGGCCTTCGGAGAGCACAGAACACATCCAGGTAGAAAACTTCTGACCATACAGGAACTTTTGGTTCCATTGCCCCCCAAACATGTGAACAGGTGGCCCTGTTGTCATGCCAAGTAACAAAGAGCAGCACAAATGACACAAAGAAAACATGGCAAAGAGGAAGAGGAGCGGCCCAGTGGTGAAAGGATGTGGTGAGACACTGGCACATGGAGAGAGCTGCACTCCCATAACCTCTAGGCTAGCAGGTCCTGGTCACACATTCTCCTCCTGCTTTATTTAAATTTTATTTATTTATTTACGTTTTTAAAAATCATCAAAGTAAAATATATACAATGAAAAATATGTAATCAAAATGTAAAGATACAATCAAAACACATTTATTCAAAACTGCATTTAAAGATCAGAACATATGTACATCTAACAATGAAGACTAATGCATAAATCCTATTCTTAGAACAATCTTCATGCAGGCGGCAGCTTCTTCCTGAGCTTGGAGTAACGAGAGCTCTTCTGGATGTGAGGGTAAGAGACAATGGGAAGTCAGCACAGAAAACCTCTTGGTAAGAGTGTAGCCAGACAGATCTGCAAAGTGGAGACACAAAGTATAACAGAGGCCGCAATGCACACCTCACACAGCCAAAGCACCTTATTTCATGGGATATATTTCCTGCCGAGATATTTCATGGG
>NW_024501672.1:0-755 GCF_017590055.1 Onychostruthus taczanowskii
GGTCTCTCCCGGAGGAATCTGGGGTCCATCCCAGTGGGATCTGGGGTCTCTCCTGGGGGGATCAGGGGTCTCTCTCTTTGGGGTCTCTCCTAGAGGAATCTGGGGTCTCTCCCGGTGGGATCTGGGCTCTCTCCCTTTGGGGTCTCTCCCTTTGGGGTCTCTCCCGGTGGGATCTGGGGTCTCTCCTTTTGGGGTCTCTCCCAGGGGGATCTGGGCTCTCTCCCGGTGGGATCTGGGGTCTCTCCTTTTGGGGTCTCTCCCAGGGGGATCTGGGGTCTCTCCCGGTGGGATCTGGGGTCTCTCCCACGGGGATCTGGGCTCTCTCCTGGGGAATCTGGGCTCTCTCCCGGTGGGATCTGGGCTCCGTCCCCCCGAGCCCCCTGCCCGGTCCCGCGCACCGCTCCTGGGGCGTGTCCACGTGGAACGTCCTCTCGATGACCGTGGTCCACTGCAGGCAGCGGATGACGAAGGTGTTGGGGCGCGGCCGCTCCGTCCTCATCAGCTGGCACTCTGGGCAAAAAACCGGGGAAAATCGGGCAAAAGGGCCGGGCTGGGGCTCAGAGCCCCCCCATCCCGAGCGCCCACCGGCCACGGAGAAGTTGTTGAGGGGGGGGAGGCCGTGCTCGGAGCTCTCCGGCCGCTCCTTGTAGCCGACGAAGGAACCGTCGCTCTTGAGGAGGAAGTAACGGGGCCGCCAGGTCTTGATGTACTCGCCTGGGGCAGCGGGGAAAGGGTTAAAGGGAGGTGGGGGGGTG
>NW_024501673.1:0-755 GCF_017590055.1 Onychostruthus taczanowskii
CGAGTCTTCGGGCACCGGGCTTGACAGTGACAGAATCGTGATTTCGGGCGCATTATCATTGACGTCCAGCACCTCCACCTCCACCTTGCAGTGCGCCACCAAACCTCCACCGTCCCTCGCCTCCAACAGCAACATGTAGCCTCGCGTGTCCTCAAAATCCAGCTTCTCCTGCAGACTGATCGTCCCGCTCTCTGCATCTACCACGAACTTCTGAAGCACCTTGGCCGGCGTTTTCCCGAAGCCGTAAGTGATGTGGGCATTGGTGCCGGCATCAGCATCGGAGGCAGAGATGTTCAGCACCGTTGATCCCGGAGGCGTGTCCTCGCGCAGGCTGACGCGGTACCGATCCTGCGCGAACACGGGTGGGTTGTCATTGGCGTCGGTGACGTTGATCCAGAGCTGGGCGGTGCCAGTCCGGGGCGGGTCTCCGCCGTCCAGTGCAGTCAGCAGCAGACGCAGACTATTCTCGCTCTCTCGATCCAGCGCGCGGCGCAGCACCAGCTCCGCGAACTTGCTGCCGTCCTGGTTCTCCTTCACCTCCACCGCGAAAAACCCGTTGGTCTCCAGCTGATAGCCCTGCAGCGAGTTACTGCCCACGTCTGCGTCCTCGGCCACATCCACGGAAAATCGGGCGCCAAGAGGTGTAGACTCAATGATTTCGAAGTGGATCTTTTCCTTAAGAAAGCGCGGCGCGTTGTCGTTCACGTCCTGGATATCCACCTCCACGCGGAAAACGTTCAGCGGGTTGTGCACCA
>NW_024501674.1:0-755 GCF_017590055.1 Onychostruthus taczanowskii
GTTAAAAACGGCCAAAAACGGGCAAAAGAAACCCCGGCCGTTCCCGCCGGATCCTCTGGGAATCCCAGGGATGGGAAAAGTGGCAAAAATCTTAATTTAACTGCTAAAAAAACCCTAAAAATAACCCTGTAACCCCTAAAAGTCTCAGCCAGGACCCCCCAGATTTTGGGAATTTTGGGAATTTTTGGGAATTTTGGGATTGATGCCAACCCGATCCTCTCGGAGTCTGAGATGCGGGACAGGAAGTGATGAAAAAGCTCCAAAAATTCCAATTTAACTGCTTTAAAACCCAAAAAATGCTCCTATAACCCCCCCAAATCCCACCGAGGAGCCCAAAATTTTGGGAATTTTGGGAACAATTCCCACCTGATCCTCTCGGAGTCCGAGATAAAGAACAGGAAATGACCAAAAAATCCCCAAAAATTCCCATTTAAGTGCACTTTTACCCCCTGTAACCCCCCCAAATCCCACCGAGGAGCCCAAAATTTTGGGAATTTTGGGAACAATTCCCACCTGATCCTCTCGGAGCCCGAGATAAAGAACAGGAAATGACCAAAAAATCCCCAAAAATTCCCATTTAAGTGCACTTTTAACCCCCAAAAGGCCCCCAAATCCCACCCAGGACCCCCCAGAATTTTGGGAAATTTTGGGAATTTTTGGGAATTTTGGGAATGCCCACCTGATCCTCTCGGAGTCCGAGGGGTGGGGCATGTGGTGGTGCCAAAAATACCCCCAAAAATTCCCATTTAACTGCA
>NW_024501675.1:0-755 GCF_017590055.1 Onychostruthus taczanowskii
CCTCCCTCCGTCTCTCCTCGCGGTCCCTCGAGCGCTCGTAGTCGCTGCGCTCCCGCCGGAACTTGTCCCTGCGCCGCCGGTCGTACTCGTCATCGCTGTCACCCATGCTGCCCTGGGGGGCACTGGGGGGTCAGTGGGACCCCCTGAGAGACCCCCTGGATAGCCCAGACCCACACAGAGACCCCTGACCCCCACAGGGACCCCCGACCCACACAGGGACCCCAGACCCACAAAGGGACCCCCACAGAGACCCCACAGTGAGCGCCCTGTGCTCGTCATCGCTGTCACCCATCCTGCCCTGGGGGGCACTGGGGGGTCAGTGAGACCCCCAGAGAGACCCCAGACCCCTGGAGAGACCCCAGACCCACACAGAGACCCCAGACCCCCACAGGGACCCCAGACCCACAAACTGCCCCCACAGTGAGCACCCTGTGCTCGTCGTCACTGTCACCCATCCTGCCCTGGGGGGCACTGGGGGTCACTGAGGGGTCAGTGAGACCCCCAGAGAGACCCCAGAGAGACCCCAGAGAGACCCCAGACCCACAGAGCGACCCCAGACCCACACAGAGACCCCAGACCCACACAGTGACCCCAGAGTGCCCCCACAGTGAGCGCCCTGTGCTCGCCGTCACTGTCACACATCCTGCCCTGGGGGGCACTGAGGGGTCACTGAGGGGTCAGTGGGACCCCCAGAGAGACCCCAGACCCCCGGAGAAACCCCAGATCCCCACAGGGACCCCAGACCCACAAAGGGA
>NW_024501676.1:0-755 GCF_017590055.1 Onychostruthus taczanowskii
CCCCCCATTTCCCCCCCACAGTCATCGGCCGGGGGGGCGAACAGATCAACAAGATCCAGCAGGACTCGGGCTGCAAAGTTCAAATCTCCCCAGGTATGGGGGGGCTCAGGGGGGACCCCAAAACCTTCCTGAACCCCCAAACCGTGGGGGACACCCCAAAAGTGTTGGGGGACCCCCCCTGAACCCCGTTTTTTTGTGGTTTTTCCTCCTCCTCCCCCCCCCTCCCCAGACAGCGGCGGGTTACCCGAGCGCAGCGTGTCCCTGACGGGATCCCCGGAATCCGTGCAGTGAGTGACCCCAAAATCCTCCTGGGGACCCCAAAAACAGCACCTGGGGACCCCAAAATCCTCCTGGGGACCCCAAAAATGGCACCGGGGGACCCCAAAAACGGCACCTGGGGACCCAGAAATCCTCCTGGGGAGCCCAAAAACGGCACCTGGGGACCCCAAAAACGGCCCCTGGGGACCCCAAAATTGTCCTTGGGGGCACCAAAATCCCCCTGGGGACCCCAAAATCACCCTGGGGACCCCAAAAATGGCACCTGGGGACCCCAAAATCCCCCTGGGGACCCCAAAAACGGCACCTGGGGGACCCTGAAATCCCCCTGGGGACCCTAAAATCCTCCTGGGGACCCCAAAAACGGCACCTGGGGGACCCTGAAATCCTCCTAGGGACCCCAAAAACGGCACCTGGGGACTCCAAAATCACCCTGGGGACCCCGAAATCCCCCTGGGGACCCCAAAAACAGCACCTGG
>NW_024501677.1:0-767 GCF_017590055.1 Onychostruthus taczanowskii
CTCTGGAAGTTCCTGCAGAAGGTGGGGCTGGCACAGGGTTGAGAGCCTGGGATTGCCCAGGACTAAACCATGTTTGGATTATCTCAGTACTTGCTATGATCTTGAGAATAAACATGGAAGATATTGTTGTCTTTTAAACATTTAAGAAGCAATGCCATAAAAGTATTCCCAACTGGTTTGTCCGAGCATAGCCTTACCCACAGGTTCCCATTCCTCTTCCAGGAAAGTGAGCTGAGGCTGGTGAAATTCCTACCAGAGATTCTGGCTCTGCAGAAAGATTTGGTGAGGCAATTCCAGAACACAGTAGAGATCAAAGACTGCTCCATTGGGGAATTCCTCAGGGAAACCCACTCAGGTGAGGAGACTCTGCCAAAGTTGTAATTGATGAAACAGAAAATGCTGGATTGTCTTGTGAAGGAGAAAACTCTCCTTTTCCTTTTAATTCTCACCAGAATGAACTGGAGACTTGAATAGGGTTGGAAAAGTTACCAGATGACTTTAAAGGGAATTAGGTACAGGAGATTTTTTATGAGGGGTGGGAGCTCTGTGCAGTGCAGCAGTGGTTCTTTTGGCATTTTAAGCTCAGCCCTAGAACAGGGCTTGCCTAAAGAGCAATTACTAATGTTTTTAAGTACTTATGGGGAAGTACATAAAGGTCATGCGGAATTAGACCAAGGGCCAATCCATCCTTGTGGCCTGGGCCAGGAGCAGACAATAATAGAAAATAACAAACTGAGCAGATGACTCCATTTGATACCTTTAGAAAG
>NW_024501678.1:0-754 GCF_017590055.1 Onychostruthus taczanowskii
CTGTGCTGGGTGGGTTAACACCACCCCAAAGCCTGCTCCGAGCCCGGCTGGTCTCTCACCTGCCCCGGAGGGTTTGGGACTCGATGGCTGAGGGGTCCCAGGGTTTGGGCATCTGGGATTCCCTGCCAGATCACTGGCGTGCAGGATCCGGGGGTCCATGGTCACATCCCGGGATTGTGGGGTCCAGAGGTCCCTGTCAGGCCCTCGAAGGGGTGGATGCGGGGGATCTCTGTGAGGAATCTCTCTGTGGGACCAGCAGATCCGCATCAGATCCCCGCGGGGTGCGGGGGGTCCCTGTTGGAATCCGGAGTCCCGGATCGGGGGAGTCCCTGTCAGATCCCCGCGGTGCGGGACTCCCGGACACCTGTCCCTTCCCGGATTGCGGGGTCCCGGTCAGAGCCCGGCTTGTGGGATGGGGGAGTCTCCCTCGGAGCCCCGCCGGTGCGAGGGGCGGGAGGTCCCTGTCAGATCCCAGGGGTGGGAGTGTCCGGCGGGTCGCTGCCGGATCCCGAGGTTGAGGGGTCGGGGGGGTTCCTGTCAGAGTCCCGGGGTTGCGGCACTCGGGGTGTCCCTGTCAGATCCCCGCCGTGCGGCCCCCCCGCGGCGGGCAGGCCGCAGCCCCGGACTACATCTCCCGTCAGGGCCGGCGCGGGCCGCGGGCGGAGCGCGGCGCGTCACTGCCCGCCGCCCCGGCCCGTCCCTCTGCCGAGCCGGAGCCGGAGCCGGAGCGTCCTCCCGGGCGGCGCCCCCGGAG
>NW_024501679.1:0-754 GCF_017590055.1 Onychostruthus taczanowskii
GAGGTTACATTTCCATCAGAAACAACATTTTTATTGAGCTAATTCTGCATTTCTTGTTGATCACATCGGGACACAAATTTGCTCCAGGCCTTTTCTCTGATGGCACAAGAGGTGTTTGTGGTGTTTGGGAGGTGATACCAGGGCTCAGGGGTCATACACAGGCTCCTCACCAGGTGCAGCAGAGCCTGGTGCATGCTGTGGCCTCCATTTACAGTGCCTGGAGTTCCCCCTGGGTGGGTTGAGGATCGCAGGCCCCCTGGGCTGGGTTTGGTGAATTTTTCTCAGTTCAGCAGTGAACACTACAGGTTCCCCTGGGGACACTGCTGGACAGCTCTGTTCTGGCAGGACTGCACACTTGTGCTCCTGGAGCTTCAGCCCGAGTTCAGCTCATCTCAAAACAAAGGTGGCTGTTTGTTTTGTACTCATCACTGGTTTTCTCTTAGGCTTTTTTTTTTTTTTTTTTTATTTTAAACAGTTTAAAAAGACACAAGGAGGTAAGCGAAGAACCTACTGTGGCACTGGATTCTGTATTTACCACTTTGCTAAAGAGAGCGTATGAGAGAGGAAGCAATACCTTTCTGGAGGATGGTGTTCAGGCAAAATTGAGAGACCTGGCTTCCTGGCTACCACCTGATCAGGTTTTGTTGGGAGTAAAGCACGTGCTGCTATACCTGAAATCCACAGTGGAGAACTTCAGCAGTGTAAGAGCAATATTGTAAAAATATTGTGGTTATATTTGGTTTATTTTAAGGTA
>NW_024501680.1:0-754 GCF_017590055.1 Onychostruthus taczanowskii
TTCCCCCAAAAAATCCCAAAAAATCCACAAAATTTCCCCAAAAAATCCACAAAAATTCCCCAAAACATCCACAAAAACTTGCCAAAAAAATCCCCAAAAATCAAAAAGAAAAAGAAAAAAAATTCTCAACAAATCCAAAATATTCCCAAAAAATTTTAAAAATTCCCCCCTAAAATTCCCCCAAAATACCTAAACTTCCTTCAAAATTTTACCAAAAAAATCCCAAAAAAGCTCCAAAAATTCTAAAATGTTTTCTAAAAAATCCCCACAATTCCCCCAAAAAATCCCAAAAAATCCACAAAATTTCCCCAAAAAATCCCCAAAAATCAAAAAGAAAAAGAAAATTTTGGGGTCACTGAGGGGATTTATTCGAAAAAAATTTTAAAAATTCCCCCCTAAAATTCCCCCAAAATACCTAAACTTCCTTCAAAATTTTACCAAAAAAATCCCAAAAAAGCTCCAAAAATTCTAAAATGTTTTCTAAAAAATCCCCACAATTCCCCCAAAAAATCCCCAAAAATTCCCCAAAAAATCCCCCAAAAATTCCAAAAAAATGCCCCAAAAATTCCAAAACATTCCGACGAAAAATCCTAAAAAAATCCCAAAAAAAATCCTTTAATAATTCTCCAAAAAATGTAAAATATTCCCTAAAACTTCCCCAAAAATACCTAAAATTTCTCCAAAATTCCCCCAAAAAATTCCCTAACAAATATTCCCCAAAAAAACTCCCCAAAAATCCAAAATATTCCCTAAA
>NW_024501681.1:0-754 GCF_017590055.1 Onychostruthus taczanowskii
AGCTGCGGGAGCGGCTGGAGCGGGCGGAGGCGCGGGCGGCGCGGGCCGAGGAGCAGCAGCGGGAGCGCCTGGAGCGGCTGCGGGGGCAGCTGGACGAGGGCAACGCCCGAGCCGCCAACCTGGCGGCCAGGTGGGGCTGGGCACCCCGAAATCGGGGCTGGGTACCCCGAAAATGGGGTGAGGCGCCCAGAAAATGGGGTGGGGAACCCCGAAATCGGGGCTGGGCACCCCGAAAATGGGGTGGGGCACTAAAAAATGGGGTGGGGAACCCCGAAAATGGGGTGGGGAACCCCGAAAATGGGGTGGGGCACTAAAAAATGGGGTGAGGCGCCCCGAAAATGGGGTGGGGACCCCCATAAATGGGGCTGGGCACTCCGAAAATGGGGCTGGGCACCTCGAAATTGGGGTGTGGCACCCGAAAATGGGGCTGGGCACCCCGAAAATGGGGCTGGGTACCCCGAAATCGGGGTTGGGCACCCCGAAAATGGGGCGGGGAACCCCAAAAATGTGGCTGGGCACTAAAAAATGGGGTGGGGAACCCCAAAAATGGGGAGAAGTGCCCAGAAATTGAGGTGGGGAACCCCGAAAATGGGGCTGGGTACTAAAAAATGGGGTGGGGAGCCCCGAAAATGGGGTGGGGAACCCCGAAAATGGGGTGGGGCACTAAAAAATGGGGTGAGGCGCCCCGAAAATGGGGTGGGGACCCCCATAAATGGGGCTGGGCACTCCGAAAATGGGGCTGGGCACCTCGAAA